>NW_005188276.1:0-18831 GCF_000239375.1 Pundamilia nyererei
TAAGCATCAGGCTTCCAAATGAATTTAGAGTCTATCTTGGTCTTTTGTTGATTAATAGGCTGGTGTGGGCAATTGCTGCCACACCGCCCCCTTGGCCTATGCTTCGAGGTTTCTGATAGCTAGAATGATCTGGGGGTGTTGATTCATTTAAACTAACATAATCATCCTTCTGTAACCAGGTCTCTGTAAGGTAAAGTAAATCAATTTTTTTTGATCAATTATTAATTCCAGTACTAACAGAGACTTGGAAGGGAGAGACCTAATGTTTTATAATCCACTTTTCACTCTTTGGTTTAATAGTGGATGCTATATTGTTTTTTTCTTTTTGATTAATTTTTTAGATTCAAGTAATTTTTTACTGGTTTTTAGTTTGTTTTTGTCTGTTTAGCAGCTGACACATTCTCTTTCTGAACAGAACAATAAAAAAAGAAATTTTGATGAAAAAGTTGGAAACAAAGTTTTGACTCTTATTCTCACTCCTAGATGGGCTCATAAGGCAAAATTTTGCCTACTTCTGCTACAATGAAAAAACAAAACAAAACTAAAACTGATTATGCTGTTGGTACCACAGACCATGGGATATATTCCCATGTGTGTCACATTAATATGATGAACCCCTATTTTATGTTAGTTACTCTTGGTTTCTCATTGCGTAAGGCGGTGCAGCCATGTTTGAAGTCTTGCCGGCACCTCCATTTCATTAAAGTCCAATAAGTGATGGTTTGCATTTCAACTGTGCTAAGCCTTATTCTCACCTCTAAAACTCTGTGTAGACTCTGTATGTACACATATTTTTCTTATCTCCTTTATTGCCAGCTCATACAGTGAACATTTTTATAAATTTGGTCCAAAACAATACAGCTGTGTCATAACAGAAACTGGCATTATTAGCCCATCAGGGTTAAAAACAGTTAACATGTACAATATTAACATAGGATCAATATGTGGAAGCAATAAAACATTTGATAGTTGTATCTGCCAAAAAACCAAAATAATATTTAAGTCCATTTCTGACTACATAACAGGTTAATAAGATGTGACTTCTGATTAAAATAAGTATGTCTGTGGAGCACTTTTTCTTCAATTGTTTCACATGGAAAGCAAAATCTCTATTTGGAGTAATTGCTTAGTGTCAGCAATGTGATGAAAAGCCAAATTGTAGTGTAAATTTTCTTTACACTACAAAATGAAATGTCCACAATGCCAAGGAGTATAAAAGAGGCTCTTATGAACATTTGGGATTATATTGGTCCCTTGCTATAACGCGGTTCACCTTTTTTTTTTTTTTTTACAGCGCATTTTGTTCTCCATCCTGGTCGGCTGTAGATCATTGTTAATCAATCTCCTCCATTCTGTCACCTGTACAGAATGCATTCAGCTTGTCAAATTTACATAAATCTTCAATCGCTAGCAGTGTGACTCTGAAGGGCTGTACAGTATGATTGTAAGTTTTGTGTCGATGACACGTTTTGCACGATCAAAGGCACCTGCAGTAGCACCCAAGAGGCAGTGGAAGATGCTAACCATCACACAAAATTTGGACTTCTGAACATGCTAAAGAAAAGTGGAAGATACCATATTTTTTGGACCAATAAAACACATATGGATTGTAAGGTGCATTAAGCAAAGCAAAACAGTCAGATAAGTCAAACTTTATTTAACTCATTTGTCTTTGCTTCCTTTACTTACGTACCATTAAATGATTAATGTTAAATTCTCTCGCAGCTGCTCTATTCCCATGTTCTGGGCCTGAGAACAGGGTTGGATCTTTGATGATCTTTTCATCACCCAAATACTTTGAATTGGTTTTTATATTATTTTATTTTTACCATGTTGGATTACAACTTTGAAGAATTCAGAGCTTGTCATGTCTATGACATGCTCATTCTCTCTTCAACCTCTCTCCCTCTACTTTTCCAGGCAAATTAATATTAGCCCAGTTTGTTAACAAGTGCATGGATTTAGAGGAGAGCTGCTAATAAAGAAGAAGCTTCATCAGAGGGCCACCATGGCAACCACAGCTTCTGAGATAGCAAGATTACATCAAGAAGACTGAGAAGCAGGCAGAACCAGGCGAGTCTCCTCCCCAAGCTCTGTTTGCCTACTGGGTAATACTCATAGGATCAGAGATAATAATAATGTGTATGTGTTAGTCCCCATAGGGAAATAGTTCCTCTGCATTTAACCCATTCACCCAGTGAAGCAGTGGGCAGCCACCAATGCAGCGCCCGGGGAGCAGTGTGTAGGGACGGTACCTTGCTCAGGGGTACCTCAGGGTAGACGTTCAGTAGAGTTGAACCCCCGACCTTCCGATCATAGGGCCACCACTCTACCTACTGAGCTATCCCTGCCCCCAAAGACTCTGACTTTTCAAACAGAAAGCCAGTTCCAGACCTTTCTGTGTTTTGTATGTATTATTGTAGGATCTACTGTACAATATAAAGTGCCTTAAGGCGACTGTTGTTGTGATTTGGTGCTATATAAATTGAATTGAATTGAATTGAACTGAATTGAATTTTGGGTACCTGCTCGAGATCCAACAATTGCTGTGTGTATAAAAATAGCTGTATGAAGTAGTTTTGGATGACTGTCAAATGTCATAACTTTAATATACTCTTGCAAACACTTAATTAAAACATACTAATGCAATCAGTGGCTCAGTCATAAAATTTTCACTTTTACTATGATTCTTTATAAACATAGCCATTTTTATTAACAATAACATTGTGTGGACACACAATACTTTGTCCTACTTGATATTTGTTTCTAGCATCATGTGTATCCACTAATAGTCCTTCTTTTATTATGGGCATGCACAGAGATAAACCTCTTCATAGTGTTTCACAAGACTATGAAGACTTTAAAAAAGATGTTGAAAGAATAATATCCTTTTGTTTGATCAGAAGGAGCAGCTTATATTTCTTTGTTCAAAGCATGGTTCCATTTACAGAGACATTAATTTTAGCATCACAAAAGACTTTTCATTTAAGCTTGACAGAAACAGAATTTTAAAAAAAATGTCTTGGCTTGCCGTTACACTGTTTAATCATCAACTCTGGTTTAGTTCAAATGAACTTTTAATTCACAACAACAGATGAAAATATCTAGCAAGGAACAAAAAGAAGGGCAGTAGAGAAGCAATGAGGAGAAACATGATGTAGAGTCAGAGTTAGTTTTGTGAGACATTTATAATAGTAGCCTGTCAGCAACAAAAACAAGAACGTTTAGTGGGTGGACTTTAATGGCTAATAGTTGCCAATAATGAATAAATAGGAGCCTTTGTCACCACTGACAACGGGTCAAATGAACTGGTTCTTATATAACACTTTTTTACTCTTACCACTCAAAGGGCTTTACACAACTTGTCTTATTCACCCATTCATACAAGCACTTTCTATCTAGTATTCATTCTCTGAATGAATGCACCATAGAGCAGCTTGGGATTTGTAACTTGCCCAAGAATATTTGGCATGCAGATAGGAGCAGCTAGGGATCGATTCCAATTAGTAGATGACCCACTCTACCTCCTTAGCTATAGCCAGGCAATATTAGTCTCACAGGACTAATTTCAAAAACGTATTTGTCACTTTGAGTCAAAAGCATGAAATGAAAATTGAAAAATGCCCTTACCTTCCAATTAATTAGACACAATATTAGTAATGCTTTTCAACATTTTGCACTCCAGTAGACCACCATTTGCAAATATAGCCCCAGTAATAAATACCTACACAAAAGCATCATGATTTTGACTTAAGTAGAGGTATAGCTGTATACCTCGAGTTCTAAAACACTCGAGTAGAAAGTTTGATAATGTATGGGCTCAGAAATGTGCTTAAAGTATAAAAGTCAAAGTAGTAACCTAGCTGAATATTGTGCTATATTAAAATAATATTAGTAGGTGAGACTACAAACTTAGTCTGGTAGTAAAAAGGCACAAGAGGCTCAGAGGCACATTTGGCAGCCAGGGTTAGAGTTCAGAGACCCGGAGCCCAGTGGTTAGGCTAGCAACATGTTCTTGTAAAAGAGTCTAACATCCAGGCATTACATGGTGTTGCAGCTGATAAAAAACAAAATAAACAAAAAAAAAGCCATATAAACTAACCCCCATTGTTTAGAGGTGATTGTCAGGTTCCTGGGGTTTTTTTTTTTTTTAGAAATACTGAGAGTGAGAGAGATTATGTTTTACATTACTTTAAAAGTGATTTTCAGAGCAGTTGATGTATGAAACAGTGTCCATAGAAACATGGATCAACTTTTTGCGTTTATGGCATTGAATGTTAAATTGTGACAATTTCAATAAAGCATGCAAAAACATGCATTTATACTGGAGAGCCAAAGAAAAGTTAGACGTTGGCTGTACTATTGAAAATCAGTTTCATAAAAGCCACGTAAACAGACTTTCTCTGATATTGATTCTTGGTTACAACTTTGTACTCAACACAGATTTGGAAAATTGCGTAGTTTGGCAATAAATATCCCAGAATAATTAGTATTTGAGATTGCTGCAGAAACATCATTAAAGAAAAATATATTTCCATGTTGCTTTGATTTCATTTTAAAATATAAAAATGTGAAGTTTTTATGTAAAACATAAAAACAAGAAAACTTAAGACATTAAAGATGGCTTGACGTATATCTGTAAATATCTAGATTGTTGGTGTTTCCATCTGAGAGTCTACAGGGAATCCGGCAAAGCTGTGTTTTAGCAATACTAGTTGGTAACATGAGCCGTATTAACTTTGAGAACATTAACATCTAGTTTAAGAGGTGTGAAGTATATGTGTCACTGAAGCTAAAAAGGAGATACTTCCCCCTGGATTGGTTTAAATACATTACAATTGCCTTGCATAACTTTAATGCATAATACAAAAAAAAAAAAGTGCATGAAATAGTTCACATCAACTATGTAAGACCTGTTTGGAATCACACGTACGTACACACACACACACACACACACACACGTGTTTCATTTTTAATACAAAATAAAAGAAACAGTATAACAGCGCAACTAAAAACAATTAAAAACTTTACCTCATTAAGAACGATAAAACTGTATGATTGCTCGTGAAACAGGACAAGCGCTGCGGGGAACCGTTAAAGAAAAAAGAAAAAAAAAAAAAAATTTCAACATAGCACACAGGTTAAAAAGGGACTGCAACTCACATGGCCCCAAATGGGCAAAACACTATAGAGAAAGGCAAATCTTCAGTGCCGTCTTCACTCGGGCCCACTGCTGTGAATGCAAAAGCGGGGAGACAAACAAAAAAAACAAAAAGGGATTTGTTTTCCCTGCAGCGCCTTCACCGTCTGCTTGCTACATACATACATACATACATACATACATACATACATACATACATACATATTAAAAAAGGGGTTAAAATACTAAAAGAACCAATCTCTGTGGTGCCTACTGACACAGAAAAATAAAACAACAAACAAAATCGACAGCCGCAGCAGTCACAGTCTGTCGACTTGCACCAGTATAAAACAAAGTAAAACACTCTGATGTGTCGGGTCCTTTGCCCGCAGCCAGAAATCCACTTGGCAAAGCAGCAGCTCGGTACTCTGTAAATAAAAGGCAGGAGATGACTTACGCTGGACAGTAAAACATAGGAATATTCCTTAACTGTATTGTTTTCGTTACCTGTCCACAAGTTCACGTCACACCCTAATAAATGTGGGTCAGTGGCGGTGAAGTCCACTACACTGTTCTCACGGAACGCAATGTTTCCCACCTACAAGGGTGCAAATAACTGTAAACCTCGGCAACAACAACCAGAGCTTAAGTGGTACATTGTTGTGTAACCTACCGTTCTGACAGAAGTTGAGGGGACCCGCATCAAGCTTTCATGGAAAGAAATTAAAAACACCAACTTGCCCAACTTGGACCAAGCACTGGCAGCTTCAGGTTTGCTGAGGAATACCTAATTGCCCACACCTGAGCTTATGAAAGGAGCAAAGACCAGCTCCGCCCACCAGGGGCGGTTCCCAGACTCAGGTCTCACCTGTCACACATACATTGTCATAGATGTAAGAGCACAGAAAAAGGGGTAACAATAATAAATACAGCAGTAAATGTTAGTTGAGTCATTTTATTTTTCTAAATTCAAAATTACTTTCTGTCCACCATCTGTGTGACTAACAGTCTCACTAGCAGGTGACTGTTGTTGTAATTTGGTGTGTCTGTATAGATAAAAGTGAATTGAAACTTCTGCTGTACAGTTTAATATGAGGGCCTGTGATGGGACCCTGTGCAATCACACAAGAGAACAACTTAAAATTCTGTATAACCCTCCCTTGAACAAATCCAGCAAAAGCTGCTTCTAACACGCTTTTATATTTCAGATCAGTGTCTGAAAAAGAAAATAGTTTGAATATCCTATAATATCCAATGATATCCTATTTAAAAATACAATAATAATAGCCTTGTTTTACTTACCGTTTACGCTGTCCATGTTATAAAGAAAATGGTCTGCTCCGCGGCAGGTTCCTGAGGCGAAAATGGCGAAGGGTTTCAGGCTCTGAGGAACGCTTTATATAGGACCTAGTGTTTCCAAAACAATAGAGGGTTTCGATGAATCTGGGGTCGATACACCTGCAGGGCATCACCTTGCTGTGCAAGTTTAAAACAATGAGGGTGCTTGAACTATGCTGGGGTGGGGCACGCAGTTGCTGAGCAACTGCGTGTAACTGTCCATCCCAAGGAGTCACAACAATTAAATGATACCCCCGGAGGGCTTTTGCATTCCTGAACAATTTCAAACAATTAACTGTTGAAAGACAGAGGGTGAATGTTATTTGTGATCACCTATTGCGTTAAAAACTAGTATACTCTGAAACCTGCACAGAAGAAGTACCCATTTGTGCTGTTTTTAAAATAAAATGTTTGTGCCACTGCATGCTGAGACATAGTCAGAACCACAAAATTAGTGTGATTAAGACACAATTAGTTTGAAAGAGCAATATTGGCTGCTTCGGGCAAAAGACAAGATCCTGTGCAACGTGTTTTAGAATACCACAATAGCGTTGATTTTCTAAAGGGGCTGAATGTTATTTGTGACCACCTATTGTATTAAAACTGGTAGATTCTGATACCCGTACAAAAGAAATACCCATTTGATCCGTTTTTTAAATATAATGCTTGCATCGCCACATGCTGACACATCAGAATGACAAAATTAGTGTGATTAAAACACAATTAGTTTGAAAGAGTGATACTTGCTGATCCTGTGCAATGTGTTTTAGAGCTACCACAAAAGCGTTTATTTTCTAAAGGGGCTGAATGTTATTTGCGACCATCTACTGTGTTAAAAAACTAGCTGGCTCTGTCTCCCTCTTGTTTCAACATTCTGAAATCCCGATTTTTAAATTAAATGATCGCATCACCCCGTGAAAGAAACCCCAGTAGATACGTAAAAACTTGTTAAATTAAAACTAGTGGTTTGATTGAAAGAAATACTTGTGAACAGTCCCGAAGGTTGAAATTTCCCATACAGAAGAAATTCCCATTTGTGGCGTTTTGTTTTTAAATAAAATGCATGGATCACTACATGCTGAGACATTTTCAGAATCACAAAATTAGTGTGATTAAAACACAATTAGTAACACTTTTGACTAGATGCAAATAAAAAGCAAGTACCCATTCCAGGTTTGTTAAGGTGCACTGTGAAACAAAACGGCTTCCACTCCGCCAAACAAAACAAAGAATTGCTTTTAAGAACACATATGTCTGCATAACTGAATATTGAGACCCGCCATTATTAAACCCCATGGTTTGATTAAATTAAAACACAGTTAAAAACACATAAACACATATCACCCCGCAGCCGCCCCGGGTGTTTCTACACATGAACACACATCACCCCGAGCACATCTGAACGCGCATGCATACACGCACGAAACCTGTTAAACAGGTTGTCAAACCGGTTTGGTTGACTGCCATATTGGACTGCCGCATCTGTATTACTACAGTATGTACCACTGTGTTCTGTAAGAATATGTAGTTACACTTACACTAACAGAACAGCCCAAAGTATCTGGTTTTATGCAGCTTCTTTTACCAAACACCCAACATTTCCTGGATGCTTGCTTTACAATCCTGGGTTTGTATAGGAAGTATCTTAAGGGGCTCTGGATCTGCAGACAAAGATCAGTGAGAAGGGGAACACAAAATAGAAATGCAATCTCCCTTTAGACTACGCAGAAAATTGTATAAAGGTTGAAGGTTTGAGCATATGTATTATGAATCATTTTAACCTTTTTTCTCTTGAGGTTTTTATGACAACTGTTGTTGCATTACTGTCACCTTGTGGATTTAAGAAGTATGCCAATCCTAAATGTTATCCTAATGTTAACTTAAAGATTAAGTGACAGAAGTAAGTAACACATTAGTATTCTGTACAGATAATACCAGACACAATCAAGTAGACTTTATTGGAAAAAAATATATTTTAGGCTGAAGATAAATAATAATTATAAAACTGAACAATTTACCTCATTCATTTTTTTGAATGAAGAAACAGATAAAACAATGGAACTTTTTCCGTATTGGGTCTCCATTCTTTGTTCTGGTCAGTTGTGGCAAACACATATGTAGTTATGGTGTAGAGTTCCTGAAACATAAATCATAAAAATCATTAATAAATAAAATGTAAAGAGTGAATGTGGATTTGGAGGGTATCAAAGGTAGCCTCTAAAGACAATTTTTATTTTTGCAAAAGGTGTAGTTGAGATCAAGATCACTTTGAGATGTCCTGATGCTATGTGTGTGTGTTTAATCATGGAGGTTAGAGAGCACCTGGTTATGAAATCCTAAAAGAAATGTATTCAGATGATTCAGAAAAGGGAAATATGAGAATGAGTCTCTGTCTGAAATATCATAGTTGTTCTGTATTAGTATTTTTGTATTAAATGAGATAATCTGCCCTGACAAGAATATTTATAAAACCTATATTCAACCCAAAGCTAAGTGATGTATTTTTTAACGGACTGAATATGAGGTGTATCCATAAAACCTCCATCTCTTCTTCCCTGACTTGGGTCTAATTATAAGACAAAGAAGGCAAAACAGGGTTGATTCTTTTCAGATAATAAAGTTATACTGTTGTAATTGGTGTAGTGCTAGTCTTCATCATACTGGGAGGCCACCGGCAGACTCTTCATACTGGTGTGTCTTTAAAACACACACCAGTAACACAAACAGTTAACCCCCCATTACCTTGCCTGTTAAAATTTTTAAGCTCGGCCAAGAATTGTTATTTCATATCTGCAACATCAGTTCTAGTCAGGTACAGCAAGTCACGATAATGCAGATCACTTCTCCCCATTAAAATCCCATAAAGATAGACAGCCCCTCCTCAAGACAAAAAAGTTGCACAGCCACTCTTTCATCTTCTTTAGTCATTCTTTTTAAAATTTGAGAAAGTCATGAACTAAGGTGTGTCAAAACTGAATATAAAACCTGCTCTTTGGTGATCTGGAAACCTTTATCCACTATTTCAGAAGATCTTCTAGTCAGTCTTCCAGTGTAGCAGGATGAATATAACAACAGTAGGAGATAAATGAGGTGGCTGTGGGTCAGGTTGTAGTGCAGGTTGTCTACCAGCCAAAATGTGTGTAGTTCACTTCCTCCAGTTACTGGAGTTTTATCCCCTTTGGATAGAATTTTGGATAGAAAAGAAATACACTACATCTTTCCGTTGTCACCTACAGTGATTTTAAAAGAATGAGCCTTGCAAGACTGGCCTGTGTAACAGGAGCTACCTTTGGTCAATACTGGTGAACATTAAATTTGTACGCATATTAGCTATTTACATATCAGTAACCTTTTAACTTTGTCTTGGGTTTCACCTAGAGAAAACTCAACTCAACTCTAGAGAAAAATAGCTAAAAATGTTGAAATGCTTACTATGCTTAAAATAATTTTTTGCATAAATGACCAGTAATCCCCCCAAAAGAGAAAAAGAGATCTTCCCAAAGTACTTTAACACTACAAGCTACATACACACAAAGTGCCTAGTATCAGTTATCTACACACTCATATTAGGGCAATTTCAGATACATCGTTTTACTCCAAGATGTGGCACCGATGACCTTCTGCACAAAATTTATATTATGCAACAAATAAGGCAACTTGTAAATATCTGAAACTGGCACACAACCATATGGATTTTGGCAAATACCAATATTCAGTCTCCAGAAAAGACAAACAATAAACAAATGACAGTAGTGCATAGCATAAAAGTCAGAACAAATGATTGGTACCTTGGAATTCTCATTTAACCTGTTTATGAACAATTGTGCAATCTCTCAATGAAATGATATGATAAATATATACCACAACAGTAAGAACTGTATGCTCAACCTCCAGTAAGATCAGAAAATCATCAACTAGGTAAACAATACAATCATCAATGTGATCGTATAATGTGAAAAACGTAGTAAATAATGACAATTTTTAAACTGCAACCTTAAATTGCTCAGAGAATTATGCACTAAGTACAGATACAGCCACTCAAAATTGCTGCTTTCAGCCAGAGGTCAGCCAGCTGTCAGCTGGTATTTTTTCACCTAGCCTATTGTTTACTGAGTTGTACTTATGTGTGAATTATAAGCTTGTCCTTTGTTTTTTTCTGTTAGGTTCCAATTTAATACTTTGATTTTTTGTTTCTTAGATTTCTTTAAAGTTTTATATTGTGTGTGTTTTATATTGTCTTAAGTGACCCATAATTTCTCTATATTTTAAAAGGTGACGATATGCACGGATGCTGAACAACAAGCACTAAGACGAAAAGCAAAAATCTGTCATTTTAACTTGATATGGTCCCCTAAATAGGTCCAGGGGAGAGAAAGTAACGAAAAGTGTCTGGGTTGAAAAGAGAAAAGAGAAAAGAGAAAGAGCACACCTACACCAGGGGAATTTCAGGACAGGCCCTGCTAGGTTCGTAAGGTAACTGTGTCATTACGTTTGGGAAAACTGTTATAGAATACTTTTAAGAAAATTGTTCCGTAAATACTGAACAACTGGTAATGATTCCTGGAATACATTAAGACCAGGTGCAACACTAAAAACTGTCAATTCTCTCCTACCTGTAAGCATGTAGAGTGTTTTCACCTATAACTAAATAAATAAATACTGCAGATTGGACACTGATTTGCGGGACATGTACCAGATGTTGGATTTAGAGTGTCCCTTCCCCAGAGTAAAGTTTTTGAACCACAGTATTTAATTATTTGCAAACATGATATATTAAGATTAGCGGCAGACAACTTGAGTAAGCAGGTATGACTGTGACCGTTACCGCTATAACTGTTAGTTTATTTGTAAATGGTAAGAATTACCAACAGTTTTAAGCATGGTCCCAGAGCGTTGTGGTTCATCATCAGAAATGCCACATATATCTGGCAGAAACACAAGTTAGTAATAATCATAGAATGCAAGCATCACTTTATATATATATAGCTTATATTTTCCATTCTAAATGTACTATTTTCTTTTCTAAATGTACTTGTATACTGTTCACATGTTGAAATAAATTACCAATCAATCAATCAATATGTCTGGCTTGTCTGGCGTGCGCAACCTGTATTTTATTTGCTGCAAACATATGTCTCTATAAATCTTTGACAGAAAGGCTGAATTCCTGAACAAACTGAAGAGGTTTTAAATATATGGTGTAGCAAGTCTGTAAATGAATGCACCTCCACACTGCTACCCCTGGTGGATACTCAAGACATTACCACTGTTTTTCATAGATGTCGCTTACGGCTCAGGGTTGCACCATCCATGTCACAGATGGGGGATATCATTACGGCCACCCATCAGCCGGCAATCGGTCAGGATTCCACTATAGATCCATCAAAGTGCTGTCACTGATCAGGTGGCCGTTTTAAGTGGCTGTTTCTGTAAGTGTATTGATAATGTGGTGCACAAACAAAACAAATCTGTGTTGTTTTCATTGTGTCATGCAAAAATACATCTTAAGTAGACTCCTGTTTTAGTTATCTTTTAATAACGATTTTAAACAAACTGGTTCAAGCTTACTGACATCAATATTTATCATGGTCATGTTCTAACTAGGTTAGAAATTGTGACAGCAACCCCTAAACTGTAATTTTGCAGGCATCTGTATCTCACTTGTCCGTTTTTTTGTTTTGGTTTTTTTTGCAAACCCCTAAAAAGGGAAAATCACATCATGTGAGAGCTGACTGTTTCACAATCATCACAAGCACAGAACGTGACAAAAAAAGAGCATTCCCACATACAGAATCTCTTCTCTTTGTCATCAACACATTTGTTACTCATAGGTTATCACAGGAGTGAACTTGATCATTAAAAAAAAAAGTCACATTAGCAGTCACTTGTGCTCTAAGTATACTTTCTGTCAGAAATTGACAGAAAACTCTTTTTATACACCAACCACAGATCACATCATTACTCCTGCAGTCTTGAGATCAGCATCTGCCATTAATCTCAGGGCAAACCAGGTTAAAAGCACACATTCACAACACCTGAAGAAAGCTTCATAGCAGCTACACAGACCATTCATTCAAGCTGACTTTTTGTGTTACATGATCAGTGGGCTGATAAGCACAAAAAAGTTCTTTCAATTTTTAAAAAGAATTTTATACAGCTTTTCAATATTTCACAATAAATATGAGAAACAGTGTAATGTAAATATCTAAATAACACTGTATGTATGTAACTTTGATATAGAACAGGGGAGGACAATTCATTTTCCCAACCAGCCACATGAGAATTTATGACTGCTGTGATGGGCTGCGCACCAATGAACTGAACCCAAATATAAAACTATTTATCATTATCAAAAGCAATTTGGAACAAAATGTGCATTTTTTAACAAGGTACTGTTGCTAATTTGTTTGTTGTTGTTTTTTGCAGTTATTTAGGTCTTTTTTCTTGTTTTATGAGACAAATTTAGTTTATTATTGGCTTTAACGGGTGCACTGGTGTCAGCTTTGAAATGAGATGGAAATGCAAAGGATAGCAGACAGATTATCCATGTCTAGTTTTGTTAAACTTTATCACAAATAATGTTTGTTCACATGCAAAAGAAAACCAGCATTATGTGAGAATATCTTTGTATGTGTGGAAAGTTCTCGTTTTTGTGAGCAGAATAAAAAAAACAGCAGTGATACTGACTTAAAGTCCGTGATTCATTGCTTTTCACCCTGATGAAGTTAACTATTTTAGTTACATCAACAACATGGTTAATTTTTTAGCATTGACTTGCACAACACCTCTTGGTGAATGATACAGTGCACAAATACCAGTTTCAGTTCTGGGTTCATGTCAGTCTGTTGTCAAAAGTCATTTCTTCCTGTCAGATTTGGACGGCCATCAGTTTTCAGCATCAGCATTGCTGCCAGCTGCTCTGCAATCTGACACAGTTTTGTTATTCTGTGTATAAAGAAGAGGGACTTAGTTGTCTTGTGGACATCACAGTTGTTGGCCAGAGTCTTGTCCAATATCTGCTTTGTTTTTCAAATGAAGATCCTGATTTTGCTACAATGTGGTTAATCTATCTTTTGGGATTCACTTGGAGAGGGGCACATTCACAAATCCTTAATTTTTCTCAGGGCATATCAGCAAACACTATGATAAACTCCCCATCAGAGAATGATTTTATGTATTTTGCGATTTTGCGGAAGATGACAAACCTGGCCTTGACTGCTCCATCCCTCTGAAACTTGTTGCTTTCACAGCAGTGTCCATTCCTGTGTTGCATCAGTCAGGTTGTTGTATTCCTGAATTCAAATAAATACTTTCTGTACATGTTTTGTTAAAACGCTACATTCTATGTAGAGTGGATTTACAGCAAAGCTGTACCGATGCAGAGCAGGGATAGACACTGGAAACCTTTCTAGCAAAGCTGCAAAAGCAAAAACAATTTTTACCAAGCTGGATAGTGCAGTAGAGTCCAGCTTTGTGATTTCCCACAAAATTCACAAAAGCATGATGCATCCTTCTTTACGTTTGAATGCTAATTTTGTATTAGCCTCATGTGGGGAGGTCAGAGACAACCAATGGACTGAATAAGCAACCCAAGAACCGTGCAAAAGCCAGCAAGGTCTGATATAAAAAGTTATTACCCTGTCAGTAAAGACATGTAATACAATATTGCTGCTAGTGCTAACACTGCCAATGTTTTCTCACACTCACTATCTTGTTTTTGTGAACGTGATTATATTATGCATAGCTAAAAGTGACAAACATTGCAGAAGCATTTAAAAGGCAGTTTAATTATTTAAAATGGCTCTTAAATACATATTTTTTGTGGAGTATTATTTTGAATCGGAAGCCAGATTGAACCTCTTGTTGCTGTAGTGAGAAAACAAAAGGTCTCAGTGACATTTTTATTTGATTCTTGCGACTAAAAAAAATAAGGGGGACTAAAATGGTATAATGGCTACCTGCATCTTTTAAATATCTTACTATTAAATTATTTTATATAATCTGAAGCTTTTAATACGGTGGCCCTGAGAGGCCAAACGGACTGCAACTTCAGAGAACACTTGCAAAAAGAAAAATGCTGCAAAAAGGAAAACACCTATAAAAAGAAAAACGCTGCAAAAAGAAAAACGCTGCAAAAGCACACACAACACAACGGAAATGTTTCTGGGGAGACAATAACCAGACGGACCAGTTGCACGAACCAAAACATGCTAACAAATGCACTGGGACTGGGAGACACTTCAAAGAAATGGAAGCGGAGCGGCCAAAGAGTAAACTTTCAAAAGTAAGTTCTGAATATTATGTCACTTATTTATGTGCAAATGTTTAATAACGAAGAACATTAAAACATTACTGTTGGCCACATGCCGGCAAAGTTATGTGACTTTAGCGATGTTTGTTCTTTCAGCGTTTACTTTGTTTTAAAGCTTTTACTTTATACAGCGTTCGATACTTGACCTTAATCTTACAGAGAATCTGATGATTTTGTGGATAATTAAAGTCAGTCATATATCCACAAACACAACAAGCTGAAAGTCAGTGAATGCTGCTCGGTTTGCAGTCCTGAATATCACGGCACGGACTTTAATGTGTGTTTGAATGAGCTGACGGTTCACTCGTTACGCTGAAAGAAAGATGCTTTAATTAATCACAGGAGTCACACGTGTCCACGTACCATCTGGGAACTCTTCTTGTTTAGCACTCGTAATAACACAAACACTAAATCCTCCTTCTCTTGTGCTGTTTTGTAGCAGTGTATACACCTGAGACTGTCACCTGTCTGTCTGTCCTGCACTCTCTCTCTTTTTCTTTCTCTCTGATTGTGGAATAAAAGTATGAACATGTATTTATAAGTTACACTTGTGTTTGACTACTGCAGCTTATCACACATTTGATTTCCATTTGTGACAACTGCAAGTGTCCAGGGTGAAGACAGACTGAGGAACCCACTGCTGCACATCATCTGTGAGGCTTTGCACCCCTGATGATCCACCAGGACAAACTCAGCAGTGTGTGAGGAAGATCCAGCAGCAGCTGACAGATGGAGAAAATAGACAGACTGTTCCCTGTTTGTGAAGGACTGCTAGGAAAGTTATAACTAATTGTCTGTCCTGAATCAGTCTTATTAGGTAATTTTCAAATCATTTTATCATTCCAGTGTTTTCAGTGTGGGAGAAAGTACTCAGGGCCTTCAGGTTACACACTATGAAAAGCAGCAACAAGTTTAATGTTCAGAAACCTAAAGTATGTGTCAGCAGCAGAATGGAGCTAAAAATAAATGTTTGTTTCAGTTCTATGAAGCTTTGAGTATTTTGGATTAGTAGTACTGCTGTGTTTGTTGCATCATATTGCTGTAATTGTTTATATGCTTTATATATTCTAAGTTGATCTATAGTGTTACATCATATTCAGCCTGTTTAAGGCGCTGATATCTATTCTGTATGACTTAAAGCAGTTATGACATGGTCTGATTTTCTCACCCAATAAAGAAATATTTAATATATCAGCCTACCCTTCATTCTATCAGAAACAGTTATCACAGTTCGTACATTTGCTTTTTCCACACATATATAAGCATTGAGCCAAATTTAGTAATGCTAACATATTAAAAGAACAATATTTGTCTCTTATATATAATACATCTATAGATACACTGTCAAAGATACTTGTCTTTAAGTGAAGATTTAAGGTGACAGGACATAAATGCAACTTGAATCTTTACTGAAGCTCAGTGTTTGGCACAGAGTTCATGTTCACTGCTGTAATAACTAATAACGATTAATATAATATTGGCCATATTATATTTACATTACCAAAGTGAGATGACTTTAGTCTCATGAACAACATTAGCTAATTGTTATTTACTAGCTAATCTTAAATGACTGTTCAGTACAGAAATGAAGCCCAAAAATCATGTTTTACAGTCCTGTGGTCTCAGCCTCAGATACTTATCAAATCACACAAAGCTCATGTAGAAACAAATGTACAAAATATGTTCTCCTTCATTTCTGTCAAACAAAGCTGTATGAAACATTTCCAGCTGTTAGTATCATGGTTGCTAGGCAACCTGGGCAGTGCGACGGAGGCTAGACTGTCCCATTTCACGAGCCTACAAGCCTCGCACTTCCGGCCTCAGCAGTCTTTGAGTACGCGGCCCTTGAGGACCGTTAAGGCTGCGTACCGGTTATTGTCACAACACATTTCCATTGTGTTGTGTGTGCTTTTGCAGCGTTTTTCTTTTTGCAGCGTTTTTCTTTTTGCAGGTGTTTTTCTTTTTGCAGTATTTTTCTTTTTGCAAGTGTTTTCCGAAGTTGCAGTCCGTTTGGCCTCTCAGGGCCACCGTATTTTAACCATAACTTTAGAAAATTAAATAATAATGATCATAAAAACAGTGTGGAAGGTGAGTTAATATCATGTAACGAGTGCAGCTTTTCAAATTAGCCACAGCACTTTGTGAATCAGGTTGGACACTCTAATGATGCCATCAGCACACTGAACTCTGGGTTTTTCTGTTTCTGTCTGCAGAGAACAAAGCAGCACAACAACCAATTTCTCACTCCTAAATCATACTTCACTAAAGTGAGTCTGAAAATCAGCTTTGAGTGTGTTAGTATGAATATGTCATGAAGCTGCTATGGCACTCTTATTGGGTAGTTCAAAAATGCCATTGGATAAGCATATGCATTTTGATAAACAACAGTGCAGGTATTGTCTGTACACATTTGTACAATTTTTACACACACTACAATGAAAATATAAATTTGGATGCACTATGTGTAGGACTTTGCCTGAGAAATCATGGTGTATAATTTATTGTTCTGAACTGTTTATAATGAAGTATCAGTTATTCTGTTTTGCATACAACTGTAAAAATACAGTAAAATTCAACAATCACATTGCATTTTTCCCTTTTTATCATTTACCTAAAAAAGCTTAATGTTATTGTACAGATATTGAACAGGACATGACACGATAATAATAATAATAATAATAATAATAATAATCTGAATGTACACTTCAGAATTGGGCAATAAACAGTCAACTATCAACAGTTACATGTATTTTTTTTTCCATGTTCACATATAAAAAGGTTGGGGGAGACACGAACTCAGAAGTTCTACCATCATCAAATTAGTGCATTATTTAAAATCTTTGCTTCTGCAGGTTGATGCTTCTCACTCTTGACAAGCCAACAGAGAAAAGACTCTGATGCAAAGCCAGAAAAAGGAAAGAAAAACAACAGAGAAAAAGAAAAAAAAAAAGGGTGGACCACTGGCAATCTTGGGTTTCCATTCTTCTTACTGGACTAAAAGTCTGTTCTTGGTTTTCAATTCTGAGAGAAGCTCCAAGGTGGTAGCATTTCACATTAGAACTTGAGAAGGTAGACTGAGGTTACAGTAAGCAGGAGGCATACAAAGCAATGTGATAGCGCAGCAGCCCCGTTCACATCATGCATTGCACCAGGACCTGCAAGAGAATAATGCAAAATGTGATTCATCATAAGGGTTATTCAGATCAGTGCTCTAGTATTGACTATCATTAGTTAGAAGTTAAATGTTCATGCGGTTTGGTGCTGGAATTACCATGGAAACTGGCAATCGGTGGAAATAAAAGGTAATTCAATGAATAACATACAGTGGGTGACTTTCAGAATGGCTTTTTTATGTGTAGCTGCTAATATGGAAAAAGTGGTCGCTGACAAAAACAAAACTTTTTTCTTTTTTCTTTAATTCACTGAAGTGAACAACATTACAGAAACATATTTTTCTTACCATAGAGTATTATACTGGCATTAGTGATTCCCATGGTGTTCATAGCAACACATGTGTAGTTCCCATAGTCTTCTTCTGAGACATTGAAAAAGATAAGCATAGACTGTTTCCCTTGATTCTCTATCTTTACCCCATTTAGTCCATTGAGGAGCCTATAAGAAAGAGAAAAGCAGTTTTGAAATCTCTGAGAGAATGTGTTTATTTGTAACTTTTGCAAATGCACTCATAAAATATGCTTGATTAAAACTTAGGGAAATGTTTTTTAGATACAAAGCAAAACGCTCTGAATGTTCCTGTTCTCATGCTCTCCTGAATACCTGCAGCTACTGCAGTAACTGTGGATGTGCTACGGTCCGTGTTTTGAGTTTGTACTATTGTTTGATCTTTGATTTCATCATATTTTTACTGCTAGTCTCTTGATTTTGGTTTCCAGTATTTCTTGCACCCTAGTTCATTAGTATATCATGATTACTAGCCACATTAGGTTTTGTTTATGTGCCTCCCCTGTGTTCCGTGTTATGTCTAGGCTGTATCCCAATTCAGGGTCTGCAGCCTTAAAGGCCGCATTTTAAGGCCGATTAC
>NW_005188276.1:45826-52552 GCF_000239375.1 Pundamilia nyererei
GTCAGGTGTGTGGGCCAAGGGCGGGAGCCCACAGTGAGCTCCGCCCAGGCACAGAGGGAGAGAACCGAAACAGCAAATGTAGCCTTGTGGGGCCGGCCGGGCAGGCACGGAGACCATGACAGTTTATATAGACAGGATTAGGACTCCTACACCTATTATATATTCACTGAAATGAACAGCTAGTCTTTTTTATGGAAAAATTTTTTTTATTTATTGCAGAGTGGCTATATATAGTCATGCATATATGCATGACAATGGATGTGTCAGGGGCCGTGTAGTTAAAAACTAAACTTGTATCTCCAGCACAATAATAATACATCTTAAATTTAGGAGCATCCTCTCTGAAAAAGAGAGCTAAAAAGCTAAAAAAAACAAAATCTATGTTGCTATATTATTTTACCAATGCTATAACTAAGGTAACAGAGTATATACCTCCCATAGCGTGAACAACTGGAATAGTGTAAATAAGACACCTTTTTAAAAAAGAAAGAAAGAAAGTCCTTTTGCTGCTCCCCTGCAGCTGTTCTGCTGAGCCAATTATCCCGCCCTTCAAAGAATAAGAAGCAGTGGTCGATTTAGGAGTTGTGTTGGCTGGCTGATGCTAAGCAGGCAATGCTGATGGATATTCCTCCATTGAGCACTCCAGACAGTCACTCATACAAAAATATACGTAGACTTCTTCATTTAAAAAAGGAGAAGTTTGCTATGTTCCATACATGGATTTAAATCCCCTCAATTTTGTATTTTATTAGGAAATAGAAATTTCTTATGTTGGTTTTTCAAGGTATAGCCAATAAATATTAGACCCTTCTGTTTTGGGCAAGCACTCACCCTGAGAGTTTTCATCCCAATATGCCAACACTGAGCCCTGCCACCTGTGGGGGTTGGTGTGCTGCTTTGACACAATATGCAGTAATACCAGAAAGAAGTGGAGGAAAACACTCCAGAATGATTACACAGTCCATCTGGCTTGGGTATCAGCATCAATTGTAATACACAGTTTCTTTTAAGGCTTACAAGGAGAAATTTTACCAGCACCTCACTTATTTCGCAGGGGAAACATGGTCTCATTATAACAGCCTGTTGAGTTTCATAGTGCTGATTTTCTGCTTCTTCACAAAGCCTACTGAGGAGGCAGGAGTTCAGCCCCTAGGTGTCCTCTCTGTAAGATGTCCTCTCAGCTGTATGGTAAGGATTTACTCAGAATCTGTCACTGGAGATGGCCCTTTAAGTACAGTACTCTGATACACTCATAGTGGATGTCTCATTTGAGAAGAAAGTCCATGAATGGTAACTGGTCCCCAAGGCTTTAGTGTACACATAAATTACCTGAAGCTGTTGGCAGTTTTCTGCCTTTGAGGATGTCCAACACTGGTGGAATAGATGAACCACCAGTAAGGTACTTGGTCCGTGATGTTACACAGAGTAGCTTACATGTGGAGCAGCATGCACCTCCTGTCATTTGTGATGCATGTTTCTGGTGCGCTACACACCAGTAAAGAATCCATTCTCAATCCTAACTCAATCCTAAAATAATTCAAGATCTGTGGAAAAATTTTGGTTATGCATCTGTAGAGCTTTTCACATTGATACTGATTTTGATAGCGCCATAATAGACCAGAGGCAACATTAACTAGTAATGACTTCATAAATTTCTTTACAAAAAAATTTTAACCATTAGGAAAAAAATTACAGATGTACCAATGCATAACATTACAACTACTTTTCCGTACCATTTATATTTATTTCAAGTCTTTTTCACCAACTGATCTTTCTGAGTTATCTTCAGTGATTACCTCCTTGAAACCATCAACATGTCCTTTAGACCCCATTCCTATAAGACTGCTAAAAAAGTCATACCATTAATTAATGTTTCAACCTTAAAACATATGATCAATTACTGATGGGCTTCAGGCTGGTAGTAGTTAAACTGTTTCTTAAAAAGCCATCACATGACCCAGCTGTCTTAAGTAATTATAGGTCATTCCCCAACCGTCCTTGTGTTTATAAAAATCTTTAAAAAAGGAGTTGTAAAACAGCTAACTGATCATCTGCAGAGTCCTCTTTACACACTAGGGCTAGTTATTGAGTTCTACTGGGTTCCATGCTAGGACCAATTCTGTTATTTGCATGCTCACCTCAAGCAGTATCATTAAAAGGCAAAGCCTACATTTTTACTGCTATGTAGATGATGGCGACCCTTATTTATCAATGAAGCTAGATAACATACACTAATTAGTTAAGTTAGAAAAATTTCTTATATTTAGACCTGGATGACCTCAAATTTTCTGCTTCTAAATGAACCGTTTGGATAATAAATTGTGCAAACTTATAATTGGAACATATTTGTCTCCTCTCTCATAAAGAAACCCCACACTACTGAAATTTGTTATTATCAGGATATCCTAAACCCACCCTGAAAAATATTCAGTTTATCCAAAATGCAAGAGAAAGAGAGCACATATTTCTCCTCCATTGGCTTTTCTTCATTGCCCTCCTGTTAAATCCAGAGTTGAATTTTAAATCCTGCTCTTCACATACCATGTCTTGAATAATAAGGCCCCATCTTATCTTAATGGCCATATAGTACCATATCACCCCATTAGAGATCTTCCCTATCAGACTGTGGGCTTGTGG
This sequence comes from Pundamilia nyererei, assembly GCF_000239375.1. Taxonomy (NCBI): domain Eukaryota; kingdom Metazoa; phylum Chordata; class Actinopteri; order Cichliformes; family Cichlidae; genus Pundamilia; species Pundamilia nyererei. Next base: position 48,464 of record NW_005188276.1, read on the forward strand.
GTCCTAGAGTATTTAAAAGAATGGGAGGCAGAGCCTTCAGCTTTCAGGCCCCTCTTCTGTGGAATCAGCTTCTGGTTTAGATTTGGAGTCCTCCCTTAGTTATGATGCAATAGGTGTAGGCTACTGGGTGATTCCCATAATGCACTGAGTGTTTCTTCTCCACTCACCTTTTTTACTCAGTATCTGTTTATACACTCTGGCTCTTTTCCACAGTGTGTCTTTGTAATGTCACGGCAGATGACTGCCCCTCCCTAAACCTGGTTCTGGTGGAGTTTTTCCTTCTCAAAACTTACAAATAAAAATAATAGTGTGGTATATTTAAAAAAAAATAGAAAAAAATGTTAAACTTGACAAAGAATGTGCAAAGTACAAATAACCATAAAAAGCTCCTGGTTTCTCAGTTCAACACATATGGTTTTTAATGGCATAGGAATATGCCCATGCAAATGACCAGAGCTCTGAATTCCACTGACTCATATGGAAGCAAAAACAATGATCAATTTTTGTTACATGATTACAGTTATTTATAGGATGGATCCACACAGACAAAAGGAGGTGCTTTGTGGGAGTGCTTTTTTAAATGTAAGGAGAGAGATGACTTTCTCTTTGGCAGATTTTATTTGAAGTCTATTTTCAGATTTCACTGGAGAGCAGAGAGTCTGCATGCCTGTTACTGGTTAATAAAGAGATGAGCTAGACCCTAACTAAGCAGGCCAACTTGAGCACTACCTAGAAGGGCTACAAGAAAGCCTATGACTCAGTACTGAAGTGTTTCGCACTATATAAGGCTAATAGTACAGTGATTGAGAATATCTACCTTCATCAGGAACTCAATGCTTTAAGACAACACTGAAGGCCAACCCCAAGGCGTGGTACAAGGCACCATGAAGTGCAGAATATACCAAGAGGATGCACTGTCCCTTTGCCAGCTCATCACAATAACCAAACACAGATTCAGTAGAGCAACGATCAGTCACCTCCTGTACATAAATGATACCAAGCTGTACACCAGGCTGCCATCAAAAAAATCTTACAAGTGGCTAGAAAATGCTGGCCTAAATAACAGCACAGAGGTTCTGATATTTATATAGTGTCAAATCACAACAGCAATTGCCTCAAGGTGCTGTATATTTTAAGGTAAAGCCCATTCAATATTACAGAGAAAACCCCAAACAATCAGGTGGACCCCCTTGGAGCAAGCACTTGGCAACAGCGGGAAGACAAAACTCACTTTTAACAGGAAGAAACCCCTGCAGAACCAGCATCAGGGAGGGGCAGCCATCTGCCGCGACCAGTTGGGGGTGAGGGGAGGAAGACAGGACAAAAAACACACTGTGGAAAAGAGCCATAGATTAATAATAACTAATGATTAATTGCAGTGTGATGTGTATGGCACACAGAGAGATAAAAGGTGAGTGAACAAGAGGAACTCATCCGAAAACTGCATCAAGACAGCACAAGAGCAGGCTCTAAGCACCGGTTACTTGAAAGCACGAGTCCACCACAACAAAATGTGCATCTTGAACTTCTTAATTCAAAGCAAATGATTGTTTTATTCAGACACAGATGATGACACTGTCTATTATGCCTCAGCCAACAGAAACTGAAATATGCATATTTTGGACATATGTTTACAAATAAAACATCCACATATAAAGTAAAATCACTGAACATCATATTCCAGTCAATCTACAATAAGTATTATTATTTTTTAATTTTATATCATTTTTGGGAAAATACACAGTCAAATTTGAAGTTATATTTAGCACATTATATGGCAGTCCTTGTTTATGCAGAACAAGATCACTTCTAGATGCGAAAGAACTACATTTCTTGAAAAAAAAAACCCAAACAGGAAAGCTTTTAGAGGTGGAATCATTTTTTTCTGTCCTCATCTTTTCTGACCAATTTTTTTTTTCTCCCCCATTTAACTGAGGTCAGTGTCTCTACTGGCAGAATGAGGTGATACATGCATCCTAAAGCACAAATACTACAGTTCCTCCATGATGCCACATCCATTTATTGCCAGAAGGTTTGCTGCGTTTCCCAGCTTAGTCTCAAGAGTGTGGAGGAAATTTCAGGAGACAGGGATTTACTCTATAGTGCTAGATTGGGCCATAGAAGATCCTTAACCCCTCAGGAGGACTCCTTCTTTGCGCTAGGAGGAAAAGAATGAGCATTGTCAGAGCCGTTCACAATAAACCCCATCAGGTCACCTGTTTCTCTGACCAAACAATCAGAAATGTCAAGAGGGTGGTCTGAAGGCCCAACATCCTCTAGCGAGTCCTGTGATCCCTGATTAGCACCATGGAGCCTGATTGGCATTTTCCATAGAATACCAGAATTGGCAGGTCCACCACTGGTACCATGTGCTTTTCAAATATGACAGCAGGTTCACATGTGATAGAGGTGAAAGGGTCTGGAGAAGCCATGGAGAATGTTATACTGCTTTTAACATCATTCAGCATGATCAGTTTCATGGTGGGTCAGTAATGGTCTGGGGAGGTGCATCACGATGCTCCCCCTGAAGTGTGGTGAGAGGAAGGAAGGAAAAAATATCTCTCAACTAGCCCCCATGCTCGCCTGATCTCAATCTAATGGAACACCCCTGGAACATGTTTCCATGTATCCAATGCTGCCAAGTTGCACCTTAAGACTGTCCAGAAACTCAGTGATGCCCTGGTCCAGATCTGAGAGGAAATCCCTCTCTTCTATAATATTTTTGAGCAGTGTAAATTATTATTATTTTTTCAAGGTGGTTGTGCTAACAGATATATATATTTTTTGATGAGTAAAATTTTATTCTTTACATATTTAATTTTGATTACTTGCAAACTAAGTAACTAGTAGTTGGTAGTTAAAGTTCATGAGACTTACCATACAAATACAAACCTAGCTTCGATAGCCAAAGTAGTGGGAAAGTATTAAAAAAAAAAAGGTTTCTGGATTTTGCAAGGTCTCATGAACCTAATAGAAGTTTTCTAATTTTTTTAAAGGAATTAATGAAAGTAACTTAGAAATTTTTTTTTGCATGGCTCCAAAGTCTTCTGTATGATATAATATGTTACAGAGAGACATTTAACTAATTACAGCAAAGCGTTGTAGTCCAGCAGTTGAATAATAATAATGGATTGCATTTATATAGCTCTTCTCAGGGCCCTGAAAGCGCTTTACAATTCCACTATTCATTCACACACTGGTGGAGGCAAGCTACAGTTGTAGCCACAGCTGCCCTGGGGCAGACTGACAGAAGTGAGACTGCCATATTGCACCATCGGCCCCTCTGGCCAACACCAGTATGCAGCAGGTGAAGTGTCTTGCCCAAGGCCACAACGGCCGAGACTGTCCGAGCCGGGGATCGAACCGGCAACCTTCCGGTTACAAGACGAACTGCCAACTCTTTGAGCCACGATCATAAGTTTGGGCATATGACTTCCAAACTAGGTCCACAATTTTGACCAACTATCCAACTTTGATATCAATATGATGATTAACATTTGAACTTTGGACTGAGTAATTTTTGGACATAATGTGGATGTCTATGACAGGTGGAGGGAATTCCCATGATTAATAAATGTAGTAGGTTTTTATTTACAAATATCAACATTATTGTTATCAACATGATTCATATAAATATACAATCAAACATGATTTATTATTTGTTAGCCTATTGATTTATTCATGTGGCGTTTTTATTTGTTATTTCACAAATAAAAAGTTATTGTTATTTATGTTCCTGTTTTTCAGTTTATTTATTTCAATTAATCAACTTATTTGTTTGTAACCAGGCTAAAATGGTCTTTTATTAAAATATGTTGCAATATTAAAAACATTAAAAATCCACATTCAAATGTAAAATAATATTGGTTAGTATTTAGGAAAAGTTTAGAATTACTTTTAAAAGCATTACAATATGTTTAATACGTTTAAAAGAGCATTTGCATTATGTATAGTATGTATGGTTCATTTTTACAAGTATCCTATTTTATTGTGAAAACCTCATGAGTGTAATAGGAAGTGAATGTGGTTGTGATCGGTAGCTGGACTGAGTGCAGTTGCAACAGAAAGCATTGCAAGAAAGTTTTGCAA
>NW_005188277.1:0-1204 GCF_000239375.1 Pundamilia nyererei
TCAATTTCTGCTTCTCTTTTTGTCAGACTGAAAGCATATCCACTGTACGCAGTGCCAAAGTCTATCGCTATGATGTATGAGTTATCCATTGTGGAAACAGTGTTGAAGAGCAGCAGTTACAGAGTATTTATGGACAAACTAGGGGGGCGGACCTCACTGAACTCCACCCCCTGGTCTGTGGAGTTCAGTGTAACAGTCGTACTTGTGTCAGACTTTCACTAAACAAGACAGGAGACACCACGATGAGTAAAGAAAAGAACAGCAGGTAAATACTTTATATCAACCTTTGTCATCTGTATAAACTGGCAGATTTAAAGGTTACACTATTTAAAACTATTTAAACGTGAAAATGCCTAAATGCAATTTGAAGTTTTGTTTAACAGTTTTCCTTAGTTTGAAATGATATGACAGAGTATGAAGTGCGCAGATAAGGTTTTGTATTTTTCCTCTCTGGATATAAATATCTGTGATATCAGTGTTTCCTCTTTACCTTGAAATTAGAGATTGTAATCAAGCAGCAGCTCCACAGGAGCTAAGGTAAGGAATCGCTCTTTTTTTAATATCATTTGATGTTTCTGATCAAAAATGTTTTAAATTGCTTCATTTACATAGTTTTCACAGCTGGACACAGGATAGACTGCATGAATTATACTCTATGCTGCTATATGAGTCATAAGAATTTACATTTTAGAAAAGCTCAGTAAACATTAAAACTCTGAAATGAATTCTTCAAAATTGTTGTGTGTATTGTGAATAACTTTTCTAAAATGTTTTTAAACAGTTTCGCTGAGATGAGAAAAAAACTTCATGATGCCAAGTAAATATTTTTTCTCATCTTTCATAAATGCCTGAAGTTTCTCATTTCTTCTTTTTATTTGATCCTTTTTTTTAATCTGTTCACCAAGATTTTTCCTTTACATGCTGTATATTTGTCTCACAGTATGGTGGTGAAACAACAAGTGGAGGAACTGAATTCAGTCATACAGAGGTACTGTTGGCATATTCTGGTGAAACATCAAAGTCTACTGTGCAAACTCACATAATTATACTAACATTGTTAAAGTATTATTTTAAACAGTGAAATTTTAGTGTTTTGCAGAGTGGTATGATTGATAATACGCATCAACTGAAAACCGGCTGAGATTAATTTTTCAAAATATTTTTTCCCAGTTTCAGTGAGTAAAAATCTCTCAAAAGCAGTCAA
>NW_005188277.1:2883-13190 GCF_000239375.1 Pundamilia nyererei
AGTTTCAGTGAGTAAAAATCTCTCAAAAGCAGTCAAAAAAATCCTATGCAACACTGGTCCAGTGCAGGACACTGGTCCAGTGTTGCATACCTTCAGCAGGATTGAGACAGATGACCACCCTTATCCCTGTAAATCAGCTGAGCATGTAGTTCACTGGAGTTCATGGAGTTCCTCCAGTGGCTCAAAAGAAGGATGCCAAAGGGTGCCATGGAACGGATCAACAATTTATAATAGCTTAATAACAGTGATTTACAATATCAAACAAAACAGATTTATTTTGTTTAAAATGTAGAATTTAAACTGTTAGTGTTGTTTTCTATATGTATGGTATTATTTAAAAAAAAAAGATTGATCTGATATTGTTCACAGAATCTGCGTTTAACGATGAATGTATGATCTGATGCGTTTTAACACATGAATTTGTTTGTTTTTAAATAGTTTGGGTGAAATGGAAGAAGTTTACAAAGTGAACCTCAAACAACCAGGGTAATTATATTTCTGCAATTTTTATGGACACTCATGAACCAGTATTTCTATCCACTGTCGCTCAATATACACGTCCATGATTATTTAAATCATTCTGTTCCTAATATTAGTTCATTTTAGACTTTAATTTTTATCCTCAAATTTTTTTTTGAATTAATTGTTAAATTTCTTCCAAAAAGGCACAGACCATTTTTACACAATACTATTTTACTAACAGATTGGTTTTAAAAAATAACATTAAAAGGGGATGAAAATTGAAATTGAACCTGTATCGGAATAACTTCTTCTTTTTTTTATGCTTTAACAGTTTGGCTGAAATGGAAAAGTTTTACAAACAGAAAATCCAAGAAGAAAGGTAAACACATTTTAATACATAAAAGACTTAAAAATGCTTCAAATCCACATTCAGGCTGTGCTTGTTATGGTCATTGACCCGGTGTTTTGTGTTATTTGTGCCTCCCTTATGTTTGCTCTCTATGTTTCTTAGTTGCTCTGTCTCCCCTGTCAGCTGTATCACCTATTCAAGTCTGCATCTCAGTGTTACGTTTCCTGTTTTACTTTGAAGTTCTGTGTCCTACGTGAATGTATTGAGTTTTTCTTCCTTTTGGTCTCGTCATGTCTGATTTCTCCCAACTGTGCGCTCCTTCTGTGTCTCATTAACCTCTTTATTCCCCAGTGTATTTAAGCCCTGTGTTTCTCTGAGTCAGTGTTGTGTCCTCCCTCATGCGTCTTTGTCTCTTGGTGAATGTTAGTTTATATTTTCCAGTTTACTTTGGTCCTGTATCATTTCCATGTCAGCAATAAAGCTGCATTTTGAGTTTTTCCCGTGTGTTACGAGTTCTCCATTTTGGGTCCTCCTCCTGCCTGTAAACAGCCGAATCATGACAGTAGTGACAGCCCACTTTTATAATTTGATTAATTTTTTTATTTATTATTTTATTAATAGAAACATGTGTGTCCTCACAGCGACCTTCATAATATTTTGGAACAGAGATACATTTTTTTCCTTTTTCTACCCTGTACTCAAGATTAAAAAAATATATGTAATTTAGAAACTGACATGCAATAATAAAAGTGCAGATTGCAGACTTTTTAGGTATTAGCTGTTTACATTTTGCAGAAATTACAGAAGCATTTTATACCTTAATGTTAGAGCACACCAATGTGTCAAACACAGCGATGATATTTATATCAAGGTATTCATGTTCATAACTTTTAATTAAATGACTACTTGTTGTCTTTAAATGTGATTTTTTACAGTTTTCATTTTTAAATGAAAATAAGAATACTAACTCCGAAGGTCATGAAAAATTATTAATTTTCAATTTTTTCAGATAATAAAGAAAATTGAAACCACTCACGAAACAAAAAATATCTTATCTATAGTCATGTGAACTGTGGAGCACAGAAACAAATCACTTATTTGTACCAATCACTATTCCACAGATCTGCACATGTAAAAACTAAAGAAGAGTATAAATCATTCAAAGACAGGTAATGTACAGAAACATGGATTTAACAGTGCTGTGTATGATGGTGCAGACATCACCACCTTTTTTTCCCCATGTTCAACATTATCTATTATTATCATCAGAATGGCAGGGAAGGTTGATCTTACACTAAAGACGGGGAACTCTGAAAACATGAACAACCCAGTGAATGAAACCAGACTGAAAGAGATGTATGAAGAGCTGAGGATGGACTGGGCTAGAATCAAGCCTAAAATGAAGAAGGCCGCTCAGAGCAACCCAGAGCAAATCAAAGCTGCGATTCAGGTACATTATACAGTCTAACGAGGTGAGATCAGAGTGTAGTGTGAACTTTTTTTCTTGTATAAAAAATATTTTCATTCCCTCTGATGATTATAGCGCAACTTTCAATCTGGGGCAAAGGAAATAGAGAAGAAGAAGAAAGACATAGAGTCAGTATTTAACCTTAATGCGGACAGCACGGAAGCATCTCAGAAGGTACTAATGTGTTTTGGATGTGTTAAACATGATCACTAAAGCTATGTCCATACGTACATGGGTATATTGGAAAACACAGATTTTTCTATGCGTTTGCACCTTTCGTCCACATGTAAACGGCGTTTTCAGTCACTGAAAATGGAGATTTTTAAAAACTTATTTTTTTGGGAAAATCAATTTTTGCTTTTACATGTGGATGAAAACTGAGAAAATGCTGCATCAAAGATGTGCGACTTTTTTGACATCACACTGTGCACCAGGTTATCGTTTCGGTGAAAAGAATTTCTACAATGGCGGACTTACACAAAATACTCTTACTGTTAATTTTGCAGTGTTTAAATGCTTACATATACACAAATATATAATAAATATACACACAAAGTTACTGTCCCTCCACACATAGGACTCAGTTCTGCTTCTATGCGCCATCTTTGTTTACTCTTTCCCACCGAGGCTTCTAGACTTCGATTGCCCAAAATTTCTACACAGTTAGGAATATATCACCACCTGTTGTTTTGGCACGTTCCTGGCAGTGTTTTCCTTTATTTTGGGCATTTACGTGTGGACGTTTTTTTAAAAAAAAAATGAAAATCTCCGTTTTCAAAAATACCCATGTGCATGTGGATGTAGCCTGAAGCTTCTGTGATAAAGATCAATGACAGGTTTCATTATTTGTTTCAGGTTCATGAATACACAAAGTTAACCATTCAGAACCTTCAGCTTGCTGTTTACTACAGTTTCAAAGGCACTGCTGCTCAGGTTTGTTGGAGTTACAGATACAACATTACACACATTGTATATACACAACACTGTGCATTTGTGGGACAGCAATCAATCACAAGATGTTAAATTGTGTGTTTAATAAGAAACAGTAACTTAAACAGGACATTGGTTTTTTTTGGACTGAATGTTGTTTGTAGTCATGTAAACTTGAATAATTTCTCAATGGGAGGGGTTCCACGGACAGGAAGGTCAAACTCATAGGTTCAATAACCTTACCCAGAAGTGCCGCTGGCTGAGCGCCTTATTGGTGCTGAACAATCCCCCTCTTCAGCCTGACTGGAAAAATCATCATCCAGGGCAAGATGCTTGGAACTTTTTCCCACAAGAGATCACAGCTGAATCTGCCACATCACTCTGCCAGGACCCCTCTGAAAATGTTGTTGGATATAGTTTGACATCCCAGCATCCAGACTTGAACCAGAGTGAAGATAAAATGATGATGTGACTTTCAACCAAGGTATGGAAAAATTCACTGGGTCCAAGAGGTAAAACCTTACTAAGACATCGCCCCACCCTACTGAGTTGTTGGAGTTAGTGGAGGTTGAAACAGCTGGGTAGGGATCTCAAGACTGCACTGTCGGTGAAAGGTGGTGTTTTAAGTCACCACCTGTGTTCATCCCTGAACAGAGTAAAGGTCTACAGAATCTCACCACTGTGAGGAACCTTGGACTCATTTTTGACCAGGATATGTCCTATTAAACAAATATGTAGGACTGCTTCCTTCCATTTGAGCAATATCTCTAAAAGTAGAAATATCCTGTCTCAACATGACCTTTAGTTAGTTATGCTACAATAGATGTAGGCTGCTGGGGATTCCCGTGATGTATTGAGTATTTCTTCTTCAGTCACCTTCCTCACTCACTATGTGTTAATAGACCTCTCTGCATTGAATCATACTTATTATTAATCTCTGGCTCTCTTCCACAGCATGTCTTTTATCATGTCTTCATTCTCTTACCACAACCGGTCGCTGAAGATGGCCGCCCCTCCCTGAGTCTGGTTCTGCCTGAGGTTTTCTTTTTTCCCTTCCCACTTCTCCCAAAGTGCTTGCTATATGGGACGTATGATTGTTGGGTTTTTCTTTGTATGTATTATTGTAGGGTCTACCTTACAATATAAGGCAAATGCTGTTGTGATTTGACACAGTATAAATAAAACTGAATTGAACATGAACACCTGTCCCCCTCTGTTGACATGGCCCCATGAGCTCCCTGCATCACCTCGCCACTTCAGCAGGCCAGAAGCCTCAAGTTCAAAAAAAAAAAAATTCCCTTAACTGACAGTAGCACTACCTTTGTCAAAGTGGAGGGTGTAGTTTGGTAACACAATCTGTTCTCAGGTTGGGTGTTGTTATAGTAGAGATTACCTTTTGCTCACCATCTCCTCAACTTTTAAACAGCAAGGATTAAAGTGCTTCAAAAATCGAAGAGAAAACTGCTGTATATGAATAAAGTTGAATAGAAAACAAGTGTTTATTCAGCTTTTGCTGTTAAAGGAACTTAAGTCAAATAAACATTATGACTACAACTAGTCAGGGACTCAAAATGGAGAGAAGAGGAGAGTCAGGTCAGGATAAGTTAGGCAAATCAGTCCCACATATCTTAGTAAAATACAAATGATTTGAATTTCAAATTTGATGCAAACTTTGTGCTCATGTAAAATTTGCAGTCTCTTCTTTGTGTTGTGTGCTGCTTCAGTGCCAAGATAACCTCAGAGCAAATAAATAAAACCAGATTCTACTGAAGCTTTCTGCACTTCATGGGATTTCATAGTTTATTTAGAAGTCTTTATAATGTGTCTGGAAAGGCTGCAGCCTGCAGTCACTGTTGGTCAGACAGAAAGTTTCCAACATTTATTCTCTGATTTTAATCCCAAAACATGTCAATGACATAAAACTGACTGCTATTACAAATCTCTAAAATGTCAGAACCAACAACCTTAAAAATTTTTTTCAAGAAATGTGTTGGCATGGCATTGTTTGGGCAAGATGATGTCTTTATACCATTACAAAGTTCTTCTACCTGTTTAAAACACACAGGCTTAAACTGGTCAAAGGCAGTAGAGCAGCTGAATTTTATAAAAACTTAATGTGAAGGGTTAGTTAGGGCAGTCATACATCAGAGTTGTTCTATCTTATTAATGAAAAACTGCAAAAATCTTTCACACGTTTCTGTGCAGCTTTTTATATGAGAAGCAGGGAAAATATTCAGTCAGTTACTGAGAAAAGAAGCCGGGGGTTGTTGGAGCTATTCTCAATAATATTGGCAAAGGATTGTGTGGGAACATTCGTTCCATAAGGAGTACTTTAGTCTCAGTTCTCAAAGAACAAGCTTTGGTTGATGAAAGACTCCAAACAGTCTTCTGTGAAGTTGAAGCTATATTGAACGACAGACCCATCACCAGAGTTTCAGATGACTCATGAAGCACTGATATGAATGATCTTCATATCAGGAAAAAGTGTAAACAGGTACAGTACATGGCAGAGTTGTTTGCAAGATGCAAGAAAGACAAAAATGGACGAGGACTAAAAGATTTCTTATACCTGGAGATGGTGTCTTGATTACAGACGCTACAGCTCCAAGAGGATCATGGATGATGACAAAAGTCTTAAATGTAAACCAAGATGCAAAAGGCTTGGTGCGTTCTGTGAGACTACAAACAACGACATGCGTTTTGGAGAGGCCAGTTGCAAAACTTATTTTGCTACTGGAAGAGAAATAACATCATAAACAGAGATTAAGGACTTGCCTGAGGGAATAGCTCCTTTTTTATAACTTTAAAGTAATTGTGATTGTATGCACAATCAGGGGCCAGAGTGTTGGAGCCATTTATTCTTTATTTTTGTTATTTTGAGATTTGTTAAAGTTTGTTGTTGAGTTTATTTGTAGGTTAATATTTGTTTCATTTTGTTTTGGTCTGTTGTTTATCTTGTTAAGTCAGCCAGGAAGAACTGTAGGCAAATTTAGTATAAATAAAGGGACTGGTGTAGGACCAGCATGCACTTAGGTGGGCCTATGGTTTTTTACCAGAACAGGAGAAGCGACAGGAAGGAACAAAGATGGGTATGTGTTATTGCTTGCCATACTGGAAAAAAAAGATAAAACACAACTTTCGAGTTTGATCACTGGACTTCTGTTGCCTGCGTACAGAACATTACCACAGTGCAGCAATGGCTTCTGGATTTTAAACTTTAGGATGTTTGGTTGGACAAACAAAGGGAATCACCACTACATTAGTCGCACTATTGTATTGTAATGTGAATTTATTTGAGGAATACATCTTTAGTTTTAATATTAGTAAAGAGATTTGTATTTAGGAGAACTTGAAATGTTGCTGGGGTAGACTTTATCTCCCTGTGAACCTGATCTGGACGTGCAGAAGAAAATGGATGGGGGACTTGTAATGCCTCTTCAGTAAAGTGACGCTGAATATGAGGGGTACTTGAGCCACCGTTAGTTTCTGTTGCGCAGACGTGATTATAAAAGCTGTTGTTCTGCTCCGTATTCTCTCTGGATTCCTGTTGAATCAAACAGCACACAGCTCACCCTCCTGAGCTTTGCTCCAAGCAACCGTCAGTGGAAACTCGCGGGATCACTGATCCTCCTCCTAATTAACCTTTAGTGCACTTTATGAAAACAGTCTTAAATCTTCCTTACACTCATTGGCTGTGTGTTCACTTTTAAATCACACATATTAAACATAAAACAAGCAAGCTCTTTACTGTTATTGTTAACCTTTTATTCTGTGGCCGGGAATTAAAGACATAATCTGGCTCTAATTGGCTGCTCTGGGCCTTTTCCTGTAATTAGAAGCAACAAAATGAAGCTGATGTTACAGATTTCAGCTGTTACACCTCTTCCTGTGATCTGTCACTAAGTCCTTCTTATGTATGTTATGTTAGTATAACTAACTTTTGCAGGACATCACAGGTTGTTTTTATGTGCTGTTTTCACAGCATCAATCAAGAAGGTCACACTTTACTGCTAAAGAAAAGGTTTGATTATATTATATTATTTATGATCCTTGATACAAAATTAAAGTTAGTCACAGTCTACAAATCATCACAGTGCAATTGGTCTTTTTTCCAGCCTGTGGGTAACAAACGCAAACAGCTGTGTGGTCATTCAGCTTTTTGGACTCTTCCTCCTCTATAAGAAGAGATATACATGTGTAAAAACTGTAATCAATACAACTTTATGCTTATCTTTGTGTATCAAACAGTCTGGATGAGAGCACAGCTGCTTTGATTAGAGACTAAAGACTTTGCATAACATAACATAACAAAAAGAAAACACTTTGCTAGCCTGGAAACATCTTTCAAAATAAAGGCTTCACAATACAAATGTCATGAACCGAAGTTCAGCGCACAAGCTGGACCCAGAAGCAGAGCCGACACACACAGGAGTATGAGAAAATAAACTTTATTTTAACTGAAGGTGTCCCGGGAGGGTAGAAGGAAAACACGCGTGAAACTAGAGAAACCAAGGGACCGGGAGATGAGTCGCGCAGGAACGCCGAAAACGGGACTGTGGGAGGCTGCATAGCGGGGCCGAGGGAACCGGAGGGAGGGGTGAGGGTCCACGGGGGAGCTCCAGGAAAGTCGAGGTGGCGAGTACTGAAGGCGATCCAAATTCCAGACGGGCAGGTGGACAGGCAGGTGGCTCAAAAAAACACGCCGAGTTGTTATCTGAGTGCACAGGACAGAATTAGCGCTAGTTCAGACAGATGAGTTTTCACAATCGCTTTCCCGCAGGTGTACGTTACCGCTGTGAGACAACTACGGACTGGCGTAGAGCAGCAGGCTGGGCTGGATCAAATAGTCCACCTGATGATCGCCTGGGATGGGGTGCAGGTGTGGAGTTAACAGCCACGCCCGTGGGCGTGGGCATCCCATCAGCACCTCGGACGCCGGGCCGCGGACCATGACAACAAATGTTTAAATGGGGGAGTGTAGCTGCCTCCACTTACATTCACTTCATATGGGACAGATGTGAGGCGTGACACGGAACACTAGACAGTGGTGTAATTGTGTCAGAGCAGGTTTTAATGTTCCGATAAAAGTAAAATGTCACAAACTCCTCAGGGACAATTCTCATGTTTTCATGATTATATTCCTTCATCTGTGCATGTGTATAACCCATCTTATGGAGTTTAAAGAGGACACTGAGATGAACGGTAAGTGTAGAATTTAACGAGCAGCTGGAATATGTTGAAAGTATTTCACTGTTTTGTCTTTTTTTTCTAAAAACTTAAGAACTGATCAGTCATTTGTATGATCTGTGGGGCTCAGGCTTTAAATGTGGTAATGTGTAGGCCTGCTCCTGCTGCCTCTCTCTTACTACGTCAGTAAATATCAGCAGTTATATATATTTGCAGTAAAGTAACATAGAGATTCATATATTATTGTATATGAATATATTACTGATGGGACATGAGGCCTGAAGGCAGCCGAGCTGGGGCCAGACTCAAGGTCAGGTGAAACGTGTCACGTGCAAACTAAAGCTCTTCTGCTGCCACCTACTGGCACTTATTCTTTTGTGACTTTTTCCACAGTGCATACACTCATTGGCCAGATTTTTAGGCACACCTCACTAGGTGTGCTAGGCCAGGTGAATCTCAGAGAACATAAAAATAATCCATGCACATCCTCTTCACCCTGTGGGGTAGGTGCAGATAAGGAGCAGGTATGGATGAAACATTACTAAATGCAATAAATCAGGGATCAGGAGTTCTGCTGTGTGCAAACTATTATTTCCTCTTCTTTGTTAAAAAGGAATCTTAGAAATAAACAGCAGTTTTTTTGTGACATTCTGCTCTAAAAATATAGGGTGAAATTTACAAATTGATCAGATTCCTCCATCATGTAAACTCTTACTTACTCTTACTTTTCTGTCAGTTTCGTATTTCAACCGATAGCTGCACACTCGTTTTATTTTCTGGGCCGGTTATTGGAACAGTTCAGTGTCACTCGATGGCACAAGACAGTTTTAGCTTTTTTTGTCTGTGGATGTTATAGCAATGCAGCTATTTAAACTATTTATTTTGAACTGAGCAGTTATTGATTCTTTTTAATAAAGCAACTGGAAAAACCTGTTCATTGTGTAGTTTAGATACAATTTCAGGTTCATTTACAGACAGATTTGGGTTAAAATAAAGGTTATCTATTTCTACAATAATAAAAATTATGCAGCTACAAGAGCACAAAATAGTAATAATTAATTACCAAAAGCATTTCTTACCTCTGTGAAAAATTCATGCTTTAAAAACACTGAAGCTCAAACCGTGATAGGACAAACATACACACAAAGGAGAGTAAAAAAAATGACAGACACCATGAACCCTGCAGAGGAAACAGGATTCACACAAACCAGTGACAAAGAGGATAAAAATCAGTCAAATTAAAGACGCATCCACTGATGCACTTATTTTTATAATTTAGCAAAACACTTACAATATATTTTACAAGTTTAGCTACTTGTGATGCTAAATATTTTGAATTCAACTTCATGGTGCATTACTTAGCATAAAATAAAATAAACATGATCACAGACGTGTTGTTTTAATAACATATTCTTATAAATACAACATCAGTTCAAGCATGTAATATGTACTATTTGTTTGTATTCAGGTGACAATAGAAAGATTAATAAAACAAGTATGAACACATTTTCTACGGGGTTTTCAGATTTTCCATAAAAACACTTGTTGTTTGGGTGCTCTAGTTTCAACATTTTTATCCAGTATATCCCCTACATCCCCCTTTTCTGCTCTTCTGTTCAAGCAATCTCAGCTTTTCCTTTCTATCTTTGTCCTCTAGACTCCGCAGCTGAGCTGATCTACTGATTTCCAATATAATATGTGTGCACTCCATATAAACATTGGAATTTGTGATGGGAAAAAATATCTAAATTTAATATGAAAACCATATATTGGACAACAAGTAGAATATATTTAAAGTAGTGACTGCAAAGTAAACTAAAGTGAAGCAACTTGTGAGGTGTGGAGCTTGCCATGTGTGGCTTGCCATCACACACATATTTAATATATATACATGTAAGATAAATAATAAGA
>NW_005188277.1:39318-40995 GCF_000239375.1 Pundamilia nyererei
CCTGATGTTTCATGAATTCACTTCTGCCACACGTTGTTTCTGAATGATTTTATTGATTTAGCCATAAAATCGAGGTCAATTTTAACAGTGGAACCTGAATCTACATCTATGGCTGTGGTCGTCATTTCTGTGGCACCAAACTTGATTTGTAGTTTGATTTCACGATTCATGCCGCGTGCTGTGTCAGGTGACTCAAGAATAATAGAACCAATTTTCTCTACTCCCCACTCATCCACATACATTAGTCCTTGGATTTTTCTCTCTGTGCGATAAAATGCAAAGGTAATCGCTGTCTGATCTCTTTCTATTGGAGTGCAGCTGTACTCACTGGTTTTATCCCAGCCCACTTCCTCATTTTCCTTCACCAGTATACAGAAAATACTATCACACCACTCGCCCTCTTTGTTTGTGTATCTCTTGTCTGCTTTATGCTTGGACTCATCAAACCTATGACACAAAGAAACCCCGTAAGTAAAGGCACTTATTCGAGATGCCACCAATGCTGGGTTTCTTCCAAACAGCACAGCTCCCTTCATGATTGCTTCTTGAGGATGAGAAGGACACAGAACTTTATACTGACCACCAAACTGATTGGTAATATGCTGACGCAGAATCAGGCTTCTAGCGTAGCCTCCGACTAACAGAATGTACTCAATCTTGAAATCTTTCTTCAGGATTTCTCTGACACTCTTGGTGATGCCATTCAGACTCTCAGCAAAGAAAGATCGTACTTTCTGTTTTGAGATTTTGATGGCTCCTTGATTCCAGGAAACACCTCTCAGCGATTCAAAAAACTTTTCCATTTTCTGCTTTTCTTTTGCCATTTCACCCAGGTTATATGGGCAGCTGATCTCCACATCATCATCACTCTCTTTTAAAACTGAGATTTCATACATCATCTTCTGCAGCTCTGCTGGATGCTCTTTTTCATATGCATCCCACAAACTATCACTGAAGATTTCTCTGAGGAACTCTTTGAATTTTTTATCCACAGTTTGTCCCCCAAAATCATTTCCTGAGGCCTTGTGCAGCTCTTTCAGGGCTCCTCCCTCCAGGACTTCATGGACAGTGATGTCAATGGTTCCACCTGCAACACACAGGAAGTAATTTAAAATAATTAAAAGTGACAAGCGATAGCATTTTTACAAGTCATTCTCTTCTCCATCCTCCTATTGCAGACTTTAGGGCCTTTATACCTCACTGGTGAATACACAGAACTATACACAAGTGTGTCAAGATACCGGCACCAAACTCATGTTTTCTTAGTTTTACTTCCCTGTATCTGATTCTCTGAATTTTGGGAGCACTATAAATTTAGTTATCTGGTATCAATTCTGACTAACACTGGTTGGTTTAATGTTTTAAATGTGAGACCTGCACGGTTTTAGTTTCATCCTCCCAGGCTAACACAAATAAAAATCCAAAACACTTAATTTTCTGTGAGAAGTGGCTAAATAATCTTCAAGGCCATAACTACCCTTAACTCACACATGCACTGATAAAGACAATTCCATCGCCCAATTTTTCCCATTACCTTTCCCTATAAATCACACCTGTGCAACACTAAATTTGTGGTGCAATAACCTGAACTGTATATACAAAACACTATTTATTTACATGTTTACTTCTTATTCTTTTCCTACACACAATTTTATATTTGTACATTTTATATATTTT
>NW_005188277.1:41911-46353 GCF_000239375.1 Pundamilia nyererei
ATATATGCTCATGTAGGAAGTTACCAACCTATTACTCTCTATCTATACATCCATTATTTATACTGTTAAAAGTCTTTTTCAAAACTGATCTTTCCAAAAGATAATACTTATGTTTAACATTAATGTACGTATGCTTATGTTCTTGTGGCTATCATCTAAAGTTATATTACAATTGGTAAGGTAGATCAGTAAAATGCCAATGCTATATTTATTTATTTATTAGCACCTTTAAAACATTCAACATAAAGCAGTTAAACCATAATATGAGAATAATGATATCTTCAGATTTTTACACTTACTTTGCCATAGAGGGACATCTTGAAGCATTCAAAGAAGAATTTCTTTCTAGATTCATCACTGCGTGTTTTAAAATAAGCTGACTGGGCTTCATAACCAAAGCTGAGAAAGTTTTCATGTTCATCAAAAAGGATGCAGGTCGGAGTCTTTGGGGTCTTCAGTGCAACCTGTCGACCCCAGTATTTTAAACGAGGTTCTGTTTCTGCTTCTCTTTTTGTCAGACTGAAAGCATATCCACTGTACGCAGTGCCAAAGTCTATCGCTATGATGTATGAGTTAGCCATTGTGGAAACAGTGCTGAAGAGCAGGAGCTACATAGTATTTATGAACAGACCAGGGGGCGGACCTCACTGAACTCCACCCCCTGGTCTGTTGAGTTCAGTGTAACAGTCGTACTTGTGTCAGACTGGAAAAAGACTTTCAATAAACACGACAGGAGACACCACGATGAGTACTCAAAAGATCCGCAGGTAAATACATTATATAAACCTGTATCACTGCATAAACTGGCAAATTTAAATGTTTATACAAGTTAAAAGTATTTAAACATGAAAATGACTGAATGTAATTTAAAGTTTTGTTCATCAGCTGCTGTAGTTTGAAGTATGAAGTGCACAGCTTAGGTTTAGTATTTTTCCTCTCTGGACATTTATCATTTGCCTAAATATCTGTGATATCACTGTTTAATCTTTACCTTCAAAATAGAAATTGTTTTCGAGCAGCAGCTCCACAGGGGTAAGGATTCAGTCTTTTTAATATCATTTAATGTTTCTGATCAGAAATTTTTGAAATTGCTTCATTTACCTGGTTTCCACAGCTGAACACAGGATAGACTGCATGAATTATAATCTATGTTGCTATGATCATCTCATCATAAGATTTTACATTTTAAAAAAGTTTAATAAACATTACTCTGAAATTAATACTTCTATTTTTGTGTGTGTGTATTGTGAATAATCTCTCTATGATGTTTTTAAACAGTTTGGCAGAGATGGGAAAAAAACTTCAAGACACAAAGTAAACATTTTTTTCTCATCTTTCATAAATGCCTCAAGTTTCTCATTCCTTCTTTTTATGTCATCCCTGTTTAATCTGTTCAATGAGACTTTTGTTTTACATGCTGTATATTTCCCTCACAGGTCTGTGGTGAAACGTCAAGAGGAGGAACTGAATTCAGTCAAAGAGAGGTACTGTTGGCATAAAACGGTGAAACATCAAAGTCTGCTGTCTAAACACTTATATTGTTAAAGTATTATTTTAAACTGTGAAAATTTTCAGTCTTTTGCAGAGTGGTATGCTTGATTTTATGCTTAATTAAACTAAAACACATGAGTTTTGCAAGAAAACCTGATGAGATGAAATTTTAAAAATTATTTTCCCGGTTGCAGTGAGTAAATATCTGTAAGAAATGGTCAAAAAATTTCTATGCAGTTTTTTGGTTGCAGACCTGTATTATCGATCATCAGCAAGTGTGAGCATTCACAAAATACACAAAATTCTCTAACCTCAATGAGGGAGGTTTTAGCAGTTTGTTGGTCTTGAAATTTTGGTTTCTGTAACCCACACGACAATCTTCCTATAGAACCTATAATGCTGTGCAACAAACCCAGGAACTCTGGGAACCCACTCTGGAACTTAAATGTTAAACATTTATGACATTACAATTAGAAAACGACTGAACAAGCATGGCTGTTTGAAAGGGTCGCAAGAGAAATCTATCTAAAAGAATATAGCAAAATGGCTTACACTCTAAAAAGTAATTCAGAGGCTTAGTAAATATCACTATAAATATAAGTTAGATGATCCTGATAAAATCTCTGAATATCCTTTTAATAATTATTTGAGTTTGATAAGTTGAAATAAATGTCTAAAATGTTAACATTTGTGTTTGTGTTAAATTAAGGTATTTATTTACATTTATCTCAGACAAAAAATTCAGTATGTGGTCCACAGAATACCTTATTTGCATGTACTTAATATTTTTGTTTAAAATTGAAGCTAAATATTTGACAAATAGGTATACTCATCAGTATCTTGTACTAAAATCATTAATTATTCAAATCAATATTATTTATTGTCAGCAACTACAACTGAAAAGTGTACGTAAAACACAATAATGTAGAGTAACTGAGTACCACGTTCATTTTGTTTTTTAAATACTCTGAGCTTTAGTGTTTGCTCTCCTGGTTTGCCATTTATCCTTCAAGTATGTAAGGCTTTGAGCTAAAAGGGAAAAGGCTCTTGTCTTTTTAGTGCTTGTTTATTTCGAGTTATTTCCATGTTTATGAAAATTTAATTTTCATTTGGAAAAATGTTAACATGTGGTCATTTTTCATACATGTTTTATGAAACACCCAACTACATATTAGTATGTTTGTTTTTTTCGATTTAGACTACCAGTGAAATAAAATAATGGGTGAATGACTGAATGTGTAAAGCGCTTTGGGGTCCTCAGGAACTAAGTACAGTGCTATACAAATACAAGCCATTTACCATATTTAATATAAAGTACAATTTTGATTATGTTCAGTTTACAATATTAAGTGAATGGAACAAAATTTTGGATTAACTGACCATCTATATTTCAGTTACATTGACCAAGCATGTCAGTGTTATTTACTCTTTTTTTGTGTTTAACAACTACAATTATTCATTTCAACTTAATATGTTTAAGCTTTAGTTATTTAATTGATCAAGTATATTGAACAGATTTGACTGGTTTCCAATCTACTCAATATTTTTAAGTGTTGCCTCAAAAATTTTAAGTAAATGCCAGTTTTAGTTTTTAGAGTGTAGGTTTGCAAAGCTGCAGGTGAACAAAGCACAAGACTTCTGGCTGATAAAGTCACACAGGAAACCACCTCTGCAGGTTACTGCTGCCAAAGGATGTTCTACACGCTGAATCAGATGGTGGACTTGTATACATAACTGTAGATACAGATTTATTTCTAATCATGGAGCTGACTGAATATATTGTGTATTGTGAATAATCTCTCTATGATGTTTTTAAACAGTTTGGCTGACATGGAAAAAAAACTTCAAGATGCAAAGTAAACATTTTTTTTCTCATCTTTCATAACTGCCTCAAGTTTCTCATTTCTTCCTTTTATTTCATTTTTTTTTAATCTGTTCACCAAGACCTTTGTTTTACATGCTGTGTACTGTATTTCTCTCACAGGTCTATGGTGAAACGTCAAGAGTGGGAACTGCATCCAGTCAAAGAGAGGTACTGTTGGCATAATCTGGCGAAACACCAAAGTCTGTTGTCTAAACTTAGATAATTACACTTAAATTGTTAAAGTATTATTATTTTTTTTTTAATTAAATAAAACTTTTGCATTCTATTGCAGAGGGGTATGATTGATCACCAACTTTGCAATGTAGCTTAGTAACAGTGGCTTACGAAAACAAACAAAACAGATTTACTTTATAAAGAAAGACAAATGTAGCATTTAAACAGTTAGATTTGGTTTCTATATGTTTAATATAATTTTTAAAAATTATTTATCTGATATTGTACATGAAATTTGTGTTTAATAATGAATTTGTGATCTCTTGTGTTTTAACAGATTAATCTGTTTATGTTTTTAAATAGTTTGGGTGAAATGGAAGCATTTAGCAAAGTGAGCCTCCAAAAAGCAGGGTAATTATATTTCTGCAATATTTATAGACACTCATTAAACAGTATTTATATACACTGTCTCTCAACATACATGTTCATGATTATTCAGATCATTCTGGTTCTGGTTCTAATATTAGTTCATTTTAAACTTGAAATTTTATCCATAAACTTTGTGAATGAATTTTTTTTTTATATATACTGCTATTTTACTAAGAGATCTGCTTTTAAAAACATAATAAAATAAAAAGGGGAATGAAAATTGAAAGTGAACCTCTACAGCAGGGGTGTCAAACTCAAATACACAGTGGGCCAAAATTCAAAACTGGAACAAAGTCGCGGGTTAACATTAATATTTATTGAAAAAAAATCTTCCTCTAGATATAAGAATGAATCTTTTCTTATGGACTCAAACACGTTTTGATGAAAAACTGAATATGGAACAAGCAAAGCTTAATACTAAACAATATATATATTAGCTGTATAATACCAGTAGGCCAGCTCTAATAGTAATTTGGTATGGCTT
>NW_005188277.1:46763-52288 GCF_000239375.1 Pundamilia nyererei
ATGGCATTTACGTCAAGGTATTCATGTGGTAACTTTTTTTATTAAAATCCCTTACATATATGACTGCTTGCTGCCTTTAAATTTGATTTTCCCCAGTTTTCATCTTTAGGGAACTCCTCTGTTGGTGTGGCTGTATGCTTGTGAACTCTGAATATCCAAACAGTTAGTTTGGTGGATTTATTCCAATTTTTTTTTATTTAAAATAGCTTCTTTGGCAACTAAAGACTCCAAAGGTCATGACAAATTATTAATTCACAATTTTTCAGATGATAAAGGAAATTGAAACCATTCGCAAAACAAAACATTGTGGAGCTGTCTAGCACAGAAACAAATCAAATATTTTTACCAAACAATATTCCACAGATCTGCACATAAAGAAACTGAAGAAGAATTGAGATCATTCAAAGACAGGTACTGTACTGAAACATTGATTTAAAAGTGCTGTGTACAATGCTCCAGACACCACCATGTGTCTTTTTTCTTTCAACATTATCTATTATTATTACCAGAGTGGCAGGAGAGATTGATCTTGCACTAAAGACGGGGAAATCTGAAAACATGAACAACCCAGTGAATGAAACCAGACTGAAAGAGATGTATGAAGAGCTGAGGAAGGACTGGACTAAAATCAAGACTTATCTGCAGATAGCTTACAGCAACACAGAGCAAATCAAAGCTGAGATTCAGGTACATTATATAGTCTGACGAGGTGAGCTTAGAGTGTAGTATGAGCTTTATTCTTATAAAAGAAAATATTTGCATTCACCCTGATAATTATAGCGCAACTTTCAAAATGGGGCAGAGGAAATACAGACCAGGAAGAAACAGATAGAGTCAGCATTTAACCTACATGCAGACAACACTCCAGCATATCAGAAGGTACTGATGTGTTTTGGATGTGTTAAACATGATCACTGAAGCTTCTGTGATAAAGATCAATGACAGGTTTCATTATTTGTTTCAGGTTCATGAATACACAAAGTTAACCCTTCAGAACCTTCAGTCTGCTGTTTACTACAGATTCAAAGACACTGCTCAGGTTTGTGGGAATTACAGACACAACATTACACACATTGCAAATACACCACACTGTGCATTTGTGGGACAAACCAAGTGCAAGATATTAAACTGTGTGTTTAAACACAACAGCTGTTTTTTTTATTAAATTTTGTTTGTACTCATGTAAACTTAAATAAATTCTCAATGGCAGGGGTTCCATGGACAGGAAGGTGAAACTCGTGATGCTATCTTGAATAACCTCCTCTCGAAGTGCTGCTGGCTGAGCGGCTTAATGGCTTTGAACAACCCCCCTCTTCAGCCTGACTGGAAAAATCATCATCCAGGGCAAGATGCTTGGAACATTTTCCCACAAGAGATCACAGCTGATTCTGCCATGTCACTCTGCCAGGGCCACTCTGCAAAGGTCCTTAAATGTCTTTGCCCATTACAGGGCCCAGACATGAGCGATAGTGATGACCTCTAGAACAATCTTTGTAGAAGTAAGCGAACTCTAACTTAGTTTGTGAAATACAATGAGCCACTTGTTTTTAATATATCCTTGAGAGATCAAAAATGACGAACGCTGCACTACTTTTGAATTTTTAATGAAAACATAGACTGTTATCCAAAAGGCATCTTCAGTTTTAGAGTAACTGGTAGAAAAATACAGATGATTTACAAAAAAAAAAAAAGAAAAAACCATATTGGAGACTTTTCTCTTGAAGGTGGTCCTGAGAGTCGCTGGCCCACTTTTGATAATGAGAGTCATCACATGAACCAAGGAGTGCAAAAAGTCACTGGGACCAAGATGTAAAATGTTAGTAAGACATTGCCCCACCCTACTGAGTTGTTGAAGTCACATGAGGCAAGGGGTGAGTGGAGGTTGAAACACCTGGGTAGGGATCTCAAGACTGCACTGTCGGTGAATGATAGGTGGTGTTAAAGGTCACCACCTGAGTTCATTCCCGAACAGAGTAAATGTACATAGAATATCACCACTTTACACTTTAAAATCAGTTTGGCATATTACATTCTGCAGCATCCATTTTCTCTTGATGCTGTAGCATTTTTATGTTACAGTATGAAGTACTTTTACAGTATTTTTATGTCTCCAGTAACACAGTAATCATTTTTGACCAGGATATGTCTTTCAATACATATATTAAACAAATATGTAGATCTGCTTTCTTCCATTTGCACAATATCTCTAAAATGAGAAATGTCCTGTCTCAGAGTGACGCTTAGTTAGTTAGTTATGCTGGAATAGTTGAGTTGGAATAGTTGGAATAGTTGGAATAGCTGGAATAAAACTTTCCTTTTTGCTAAAGCATATAATTAGGGCTGGACCAGGTGACCCTGAATTAGTTATGCTGCAATAGACGTAGGCTGCTGGGGGATTCCCATGATGCATTGAGTTTTTCCTTTCCTTTTCAGTCACCTTTCTCACTCACTATGTGCTAATAGACCTCTCTGCATTGAATCATATCTGTTAT
This sequence comes from Pundamilia nyererei, assembly GCF_000239375.1. Taxonomy (NCBI): domain Eukaryota; kingdom Metazoa; phylum Chordata; class Actinopteri; order Cichliformes; family Cichlidae; genus Pundamilia; species Pundamilia nyererei. The sequence goes on from NW_005188277.1 coordinate 49,256, forward strand.
TAATCTCTGTCTCTCTTCCTCAGCATGTCTTCTATCCTGTCTTCCTTCTCTCACCCCAACTGGTTGCGGCAGATGGCCGCCCCTCCCTGAGCCTGGTTCTGCCGGAGGTTTTTCCTTCCCACTGTCACCGAAGTGTTTGCTCATAGTGGGCCATATGATTGTTGGATTTTTGTCTGTATGTATTATTGTAAGGTCTACCTTACAATATAAAGTGCCATGAGGTGACTGTTGTGATTTGGTGCTGTATAAATAAAATTGAATTGAACATAAACACCTGTCTCCTCTGCCATCCCATCACCACCCCATGAGCTCCCTGCACCACCTCTCCACTACAGCAGGCCAGAGACCACACCCCTGCCACAATTTCAAGAAAAAAGTTTTACCTTAACTGACAGTAATGTGTTTGAAAGTAATGCTCTATCAGGGAAAAAAGAGAACTTGATCTGTTTATTATTTCTGTTAATTTCTGTTAATACTTTTAACTTTTTTTAATTTAGTCTGATAATTTAATTATCAAAAACAATCCGAAGTACAACAGAGGTTTACAGCTGACAGTCCATGCTCCATGTTGTATTGCCTTGGTTTATTTAGAAGTAACATGCTTGACTTTGACTTGTAGTAAAAAGACCGTTCTTAGTGTCCTGTGTGTTTTAAAACTTGGGATATCCTTTAAGGAAAAGATAGGAAAATGAAGAAATATACACTTTGTTAGTTGTGGTAACGTCAGTAGGCCACTGTTGTGTTTGTAATTTGACTTTAGAACAAATTGAGTAGAAGATGCGACTTAGTGGGATGTGAGGGTGTGCTAATCTGTCAGAAGGATAAACTGCAGAGGGGCTCCAGCTGCAAAGGTGGAAGCTCAACAGCATGTGTAATGTCATATGTCAAAGGTGGGTTGTCCTTCATAGCATAGGTATTGACACTGGTATAATATTGTTTTTACAGCTTAGGGTGGAAATTTATTTAGCAAACAAAACATGTCATGTGGTCCTTGCCTGCTTTTATTTGAGTTCTTTCATTCAGTTCTTTGGGCAAACAATAGTCTGTTAGCAAGGTGAAGTGTTCCCAGATGCTCTCCCATGTCAGTCTGTGGTTTTCCCATAATTCAGTCACAAAATGCAGCCACATGAGGGTGGCTGCATTTTGTCAGAATCAAGGGTCAGAATCAAGATCAAATATTTAGTTTTTTCTACAAAAAGTTCAATAATCGGAGACACTGGAGCATCATGAAAGGTCATGAGTGTCACATAGTCATCTAAATAAATGCTGCAGTCATGATGTCAGAATCTTACAGCAGATCTTGATAATATGGGGCAACTCAGTTAAAGGGTCAAAGTGGAGGGTGTAGTTTGGGAACGCAGTCTGTCCTCAAGTTGGGTGTTGTTATATTTAAGATTTTCTTTTGCTCATCATTTCCTCAACATTTAAACAGGAAGGATTAAAGTGCATCAAAAACTAAAGAGAACACTATTGTGTAGAAATAAAGTTGAATATAAAACACAAGTGTTTATTCTGCTTTTGCCATTAAATGAACTTAAGTCAAATAAACATTATGACTACAACTAGTCAGGGACTCAAAATGGAGAACAGAGGAGAGTCAGGTCACGATAAGTTAGGCAAATCAGTCCCACATGTCTTAGTAAAATACAAATGATTTGAATTTCAAATTTGATGCAAACTTGTGCTCATGTAAAATTTGCAGGCTCTTCTTTGTGTTGTGTGCTTTTGGAGTGTCAAGGAAACCTCAGAGTAAAAAAAACTTAAAAAAGCAAATTCTAATGACGTTTTCTGCACTTCATGGGATTTCATAGTTTATTTATAAGTCACAATGAATCTGAAAATAAAAAAAAAATCTCACAAAGAAAATCAAAATGCAGTAAGTTTTGTTTTACAAGAAATGAGGTGGAGGGTTGGGCTCCACCTGAAGTCTGCAGGTATTTGATATTTAAATATTTAGTATTACAAGTGAAAGCTAAACTTTCTCACTGTGACATTCATCATGACATTCAAGATTTCATGATGAATGTCACAGCCGAAATCATCATCAGAGACTAATCAGACCGTTGACATGTGTTTGTAGTTTTCTGTTCTCAGCTGACAGGAGTGAAACCTGGTGTGCTAACTGGATATTTTCTCCTTTCAAGACCATTCGCTGTAAACTCTAGGGGATCATGGGTGGGAAAATTCCAGTAGATCAGCAGCAAGCTTCAGATCAGCCCGTCTGACATCAACATTTAAAGTCAATTACATAACTTTTCTTCTCCATTCTGGTACTTTGAAGTTCAATGGTTCATCTTTAGCATGTCTGCATGCTTAAATGTACTGAGTACTCATTGGTTGATTAGGTATTTGCATGAACAAGTGGTAGAAACAGAGTGTGTAACTAATAAAGTGGTCAGGATTTTCACATGACAAGCTGCTGATTAGAGCACATAAAGGAGTTTTTGACTACTTATTTAGGTCTCAGCTCTTGGTGACCAATAAAACTAAAGTACTGGCTCTCTCCACATTTATATAGTCGCAACCAATAACTAGAATAATAAAACAATAACTGCCCACAGGCACTACCAAAATATCTGGGGAGTGGTTAGACTGATAAAGTAGATAAACCTGAGATGAAAGCGAGGCATGTGTGTGTCCACTGGTATTGTCTTTTAGAAAACAGATCCAGTTTTGCAACCAACCAACACAATGCAGTCTATCAGTTGGTATCTGCTTCATCAGTTTTCTTTTAAGCAGACAACATTAAAAGCTTCAAAACAAAATCTACAGGTCAGAATCCAGTGAGGTCAGTATCACTGGATTATTGAGAAAATCAAAACGAAACATGCAGTTAGTTTATTGCCTACACTGAAAAAAGAAAATAGTTGAACCAACTTAATTGAATTATTTCAATTGGTAACACCAAATTTAATTAAGTTCTTTGAAATTAAGTTAATACATTAAATTAACACAACTGATTTAAGTTACATGTACTTAATAAATTAATTGTTGTCAAATAAACATTTTGCATTAATCCAACTTAAAATTAAG
>NW_005188278.1:0-2611 GCF_000239375.1 Pundamilia nyererei
GGATGGCTGAGGTCCTTCACGATCTTCCTGGCCTTGGTCCAGCACCGCCGGGAAATTTGACCAAAGCAGGTTATAAAATCTTTTCTTCTGATAAGGTAAAACTTCTGAGGCCTGTTGTGTGACAAGTAAATAAATCTTTGTATATTGTTTAGGGTCAGGAACGTACCCACTGTTCTCTCTGCTCCCCGGCTATAGAGGACACCCGGCCTTTTCCACCATGGTTTCAAAACTCTGCAGCCAAACACCGGCCATGCCCCGCTGTCAGCTGTCACACACTATTCTCACTGAGAAAAACTGGTAAACATCATATCAGTACTATTTATACGCAAACGATCCGTGGGAATAAAGCAAGACAACCAAGTATAAATGAGGAAATACATCCTGCACTCAGGTTGAGAATCAATTTTACGTTTTAAACTGTTTTGCTCAACAAAGCCATCATAAATATAATTATTTTTGAACTCCCATAGAAACAGTTTCTATTCCCTGTGGAAGAAATGCCAAATTTCTATTAGAGATGAGGGGGTCTCTCTCTGTTCCCCTTTACTTTCAGTGACTACAACCTGCTGGGTTTTTTTACAACAGAAAATGAGCGCTGGTTGTTTGCTGTGAAATAGTTTTCTGAGGCATGGTGAAACCTGCTGCATGTACCTGCAAGCACAAAACTTTCAGAGTGGTGTAAAATATTTCTTGCTGTGGGATATCAGGGGTTTTTTTCTCAACATGCTTAAAACAATATCAACTGAAAATTAAATACTACAGTGAAAAGAAACATATATTTCCAATCCATATAGGCATGGGAAGTAAAAGTGTTAATAAGTAAGGTTGTTGCAGAAATACATACTATTTGGATTTTTTTTTCTTTTTATTATGTCACCATAATTTTGTGAAATCTTGAGACATTATTGGGATTTCGTTTAAGTTTATCCCTCTGTTTCCTGTCTTAACTTTCTTTGTTTTCACAGGTTTCACTATGCAGCTCGTATCTGGGATGGTGTGAAAAAGTCCTCTGCCCTCTCTGAATACAGTCGTCTGCTCTGCTGACACGTGTTTAACTGCTCTTATGTACAGTTTTATTTCACTGATCAGATCACACAAAGACGAAAGAAGTGCAGCTGAATGGGATGTTTGAAAAAAACATCAAAGGGGCATAAAATAAATATAATTATTCAGACTTTGAGTCCTGCTTGTTCTATAGTGTCCTGGGACTCTCCTCAGGAATTCTGATACTTACAGATAAAGTTACAGCCTGTGCAGAGGTGGTGAGCAGGAAAAGAAAGTGTCTTCTCTCAGCACATGTCTAATAAAAATGCAAGAATAGTTTTTAAATTCAAGTCATTCTTGACTGTGTTTCAGTTTTGATGCACTGATAGTTGAAAATACAGATTTCTGTCTTTTTATTACCTTTTTTGAAAAGATAAGGGGAAACGTGCAAGTTAATAATATACCACTGAAAACTGGTGTGTCTGGTTTTGATTGATATATGATGTAAGATAGAATGGATGTGGCAATAACGGTTACATACATTTTGTGTGGTCGTCGGTGACTTTCATTTCTCATGAATCACAGTCAGTTTTGTTTTTCATTCAGTGCAACAAATTAAGCTGTCGTCAAGAACTACCACACAGAGTGATTACATGGTTAAAGCATACTCTGCTGACATTTGAAACAGTCACTGGTCATCAAAGACAAAAAAACAAAACAAACATTTTACATCTGTTCTTGAAGAAAATGATTTGCAGCCTAAAATATTTCAGCAATAGAATTAAACAGCTTCACAGAATATTCCATTAAATATATGATACAAAAATCAATAAAGCAATTTAATAACACTAAAATTTCAAACAAATACACAAAATTAAAACTGAAACAACATGTTTTCAAACTAGTTTTAATAGAATCCCATCAGGACTAAAAGAAAAATGCAGCATAGATGTTATTCTAATTTAACAGTGGAGATTGCTAACTAATACCAATTTAATTATTTAGACTCAAAAACACTGAGTTATAGGTTCTTTGATGTCTTTGCCCAGTTGGTTATTTAACTTTGCAAACAAAAGAAGAAAAGCTACATGGAACACAGAGGTCATATTATAACCTTTAAGAAGCAAAATACGGATGTGTTATAATGTTCACATGAAGAATTCTGCAGATTGCAATTCTGCAGTAGATTAGTGATGTTGGTACAGTAGCGGTTTTTGATACGGGCGACACGGGCGGTTGCCCGGGGCGGCATCGTGGTGGGGGGCGCCATCACGCGCATGTTGACCCGATGTCATGCCAGCCCATATTGGGAATGGTACAGGCACCGATCGGTTTTCTATCGCCCATTTGCTGGGAGTAAGGGCGCCCTCCGTTTGCGAGGTAGAATGAAATAACTGTACAACAACAAATTAGAATGAAGGGTAAATTTAACTGGGAAAGAATAAGATAAAATATATAAATTAAAGTTGAAAATAAAATAACTGTACAACAAAAAAGTCCTCGGCCCTCTCTGAATACAGTCGTCTGCTCGTCACAAAGACGAAAGAAGTGCAGCTGAATGGGATGTTTGAAAAAAACATCACTGGGGCATAAAATAAATATAATTATTCAGACTTTGAGTCCTGCT
>NW_005188278.1:2878-9580 GCF_000239375.1 Pundamilia nyererei
TTTTTATTACCTTTTTTGAAAAGATAAGGGGAAACGTGCAAGTTAATAATATACCACTGAAAACTGGTGTGTCTGGTTTTGATTGATATATGCTGTAAGATAGAATGGATGTGGCAATAACGGTTACATACCTTTTGTGTGGTCGTCGGTGACTTTCATTTCTCATGAATCACAGTCAGTTTTGTTTTTCATTCAGTTCATTCAAGAAACAAACATTTTACGTCTGTTCTCAAAGAAAATGATTTGCAGCCTAAAAATATTTCAGCAGATAGAGAATTAAGCAATTTAAAAACTTTACCATTCACTTAACTTGAATTATGTGGAAAAAGAATTCAAATTCTTATTCAAAGGACTGTTTTTTGATAGTCAGGTTCCTTCACTGTCAAAGGCAGAATTAAGGAGTGGTCAGAGATAGGAGACCACTCCCCTCGATGAGAATTGCTTATAACCTGAACACAAACTAAAGTAGAATTCACTTATGTCTGACCGCTCAACAATGCAGAACCTTGTGCTGATCCTTGGGATCGTGCTGCTCCCTAGAGGCAAGTTTTTCTTCAGTTATCTGTTCTTTTGAAGAAAGTTCTGTAATATTCAATGAAACATTTTCTTTTTTAATGCTTCTACAACATGTTTTAGTACAACCCAGTAAACGTTTGTCTACATTCTACAAATTATTATACTAATTACTGTACTGTTTGCCCTTTATTTTTTAAACGGTTCATTTTAGTGAATGTTTTAGAATATGTCCATGCATTGGAAGCAAGAAAAATTTCACTTATCTTTATCTTTGTTTTATCAGCCTGTGCCTTGAAATGTTACGAATGCATACCGGACCTCTCTGGAAGCTGCGCTCAGACAACAAAAGAATGTCCTTCCAACACTCAGTGTGGATCAGTAAGAGTGACTTCATATGCAGGTTTGATATTTTATAGTTTTTATTTTATTCTTCTTTTGAACTGGTTCAGTTTTCAATGGTTCCTCTTTTTGTTGCAGGTAATTCAAAACTGGTTGATATTAAAGCGAAAAGTTGTGCTGCGGCTGAGGAGTGTGTTCAGGCCTCAATCAACTTTGGAGTTTCTCAAACTCTACTGACCAGCAAGTGTTGCACCTCTGATCTTTGCAACTCTCAAGATGCCCCTGGTAATTTCTATCACGCTTCTTGGTATTTTGAAATGTAATTTCTTGTCCTTGAAAGTAAAAAAAAAAAAAAAAAATTATTTATTTTTATTAAATATGTTGAGAAAGTTTTGAAGTGGGTCAAAACCTTTCTTTCAATCGTCGTATTCGCTTGAACAGATGAGGTCAAAATTATCAATCTGTAAAAATTTTGTGATTAAAAAATCTCAAACAATAAACATATTAATAACATAAATGGTTTTTCTTTTGTTTTCTGTTGTTTTTTTTGTTTGTTTTATTGCTGATGTTTTTGGCACACAGTTAAAATAAGGAGGGGAACAAATATTACAAATATTTCTGTATTCAACAGAGGGCAGCATCTCCTCTCCAAATGGGAAAAAGTGCTTCCAATGTGATGGAAACGATTGCACAAAAACTCTAAATTGCAATGGAGATGAGGACCACTGCATCTCAACAAGCGGTAACAGGCCGACAGCATTCAATGTCTGCATGTTTGTTCTTTTCTGCTCAGTGATTCAGTGATTCCCTCTTTTCATTTCCTCAGTGACTTCAGGAGGGCAAAAGGTGACTGTAAAGGGCTGCGCCTCCAAGGTGGTTTGCTCAAGCACACAATCTGCACAGATTGCCGGAATCATAGGAACAGAAATCAGCTGCTGCCAGGGTGACCTCTGCAACAGTGCCATCAGTACAACTGCTGGCCTTCTGCTCTTTGTGACACCGCTGATCTCTCTGGTCTTGTTCTCTTAGCTGATGGAAACAACAACATCACAGCCGAGCTTTTCTTATGACTGTCACAATGTTGCCTCTCATTTCACCAGAGCTTAAAAAATAACTACATTTTTGTAACTAAACATAATTTTTGGTTTGTGGAGAAAATAAATGAATACATTTCTTAAAGTCCTGTACATTTCTCTATTTTCTTTAAGTCAATATTATCGGCTATCAAATTAATAAGACATATACAAAAAATATGGTTGAAATAATCAACACTTGGCTGACTTTTATCATAGATATTAGCCAGTGATTTATTTTTCTAGAACGTAGATCATTCTGTCCCAATATTTAACTGCATTTGTTACTCACTGCTTTAAAGGTTAATGTTGGAAATGGGTGGAATTATATTTTATATTTTCTCCATCTAATGGACAAATCTTTTTATAGTATACAGTTTAAACATAGACTTTATTAACCCCACACTGGGGAAATTCACATGTTACAGCATCACATGTGTCAGGAAGAAAAGTGAATAAAAGATATAATATAAAAAAAATAAGAAAATATAGCACATCAAGAAAAAAGCCACAATAAACCTATAAAGACTAATTTGTACCATGTACAAATGTACATGCTTGTAAAATATACATGTGTATTTTAGAAGGTATCTATTATGTGTATGTGTGTATTGTTACGTGGTCAGTCACGTTTGTTTTGGTCATAATCCGGATGAGTTGGCTGTATTTTTCCATGTTCTCACCCCTGGGCGGAGCCTCATCACTACACCTGTTTGTTCACCTGTCAGTGATCCAGGGCTAACAACAGGCAGTATTTAAGGCCAGCTTCCTTATCTGTTCCACACCAGTTTGTCAGCTATCCGAGGTTGTTTGTTTGTGTTGTGTTGTGTTGTGTTGTGTTGTGTTGTGTTGTGTTGTGTTGTGTTGTGTTGTGTTGTGTGTGGGTCCAGATCCATGCTTTGGCCTCCGGGCCCCATTGTTACAGTTTCTCCTAGAACAGAACCAGGCTGGGTTTTCACTTCGGGCTTAAACTGGACAACTGCACATTAAATTTTTGTGAATCACCACACAAACTGATTGCATGGTTAGAGCATACTCTGCTGACATTTTGAACAGTGTTCGGTCATCTAAGAAAATCATTTTCAAGTCTGTTTATAAAAATACAATTATTTGAAGTCCACAAATGCTTCAGTGGTGGGTCAACTATCTACTAGTGTTTGTCAACTATCTGACATCAAAATAAATGAAACATTTTAGTCAAGCAAGAAATGTTCCAGTGTCTTAGCTGACAAGAACAGCACCTGGTTTGGTTTTCTTCTGCTGCTGTAGCCTTTCTGCTCAATATCTGCTGTCAAATGCCTCAGAAAGAGCTAAACATATGATAGATATTAGATATTAGTCTCTTAACATGCTTATGCCTTAATACAACTTTCAGCTTTCATTGGTGCTATCAAATCAGATAATCAACATACAATTATAATTAAAGTAATAATTTTGATAAATATGTGTCCAAACCTTTGATTATAAAACTGTAACACTAAATCTACAGTTCACTGGCTGATTGGGTGTAATAGCAATATATTAAAAATGTATTAGATTGAGTTCAATTCCAACATCAGGCCGGGGTCTTTCTGTGTGGAGTTTGCATGTTCTCCCCGTGTTTGCGTGGGTTCCCTCCGGGTACTCCGGCTTCCTCCCACCGTCCAAAGACATGCACTTAGTGGGGATAGGTTAATTGGATAACCCAAATTGTCACTAGGTGTGAATGTGCGAATGAAAGTGAGTGCGAATGGTTGTCTGTCCCTGTGTGTTGGCCCTGCGACAGACTGGCGACCTGTCCAGGGTGTACCCTGCCTCTCGCCCTATGACAGCTGGGATAGGCTCCAGCGCCCCCCGCGACCCTGAAAAAGGATAAGCGGAAGCGAATGGATGGATGGATGGAATGGATGTATTAGATTGAACACCTCAGTATTTCTGAAGTATTGCAGTTATAATGTGTGGTTTAGTAAGAGAGGAAAATGTTTGTGAGAGTGTACACATGAATGTTGCTGTGGTATTGTTGGCTAAGGGTAAACGTAAATACAGTAAAATCGTAATTCACGTCGACAGTAATGACACCCGGTTACGTCAATCGGAGGTCACTAAAATCAATATTGAATCGGTGTGCAACTTTGCCAAAACAATGTCGGACTCTGTAGTTTTCTCTGGTCCCCTCCCCAATCAGACCAGGAGTAACATGTTTAGCCGCATGTTCTCCATAAATTGCTGGCTGTCTGAGTGGTGTCCAAGAAACGATGTGAGCTTCATAGATAATTGGCAAACCTTCTGGAGGAAACCTGGTCTTGTTAGGAGAGACGGCATCCATCCCACTTTGGATGGAGCAGCTCTCATTTCTAATAATAATAATAATGTGTTAATAGACCTCTCTGCATTGAATCATATCTGTTATTAATCCCTGTCTCTCTTCCACAGCATGTCTTTATCCTGTATTTCTTTTCTCATCCCAACCAGTCGCAGCAGATGTCCCCCCTTCCTGAGCCTGGTTCTGCTGGAGGTTTCTTCCTGTTAAAAGGAAGTTTTTCCTTTCCACTGTCGCCAAAGTGTCGCTCATACGGGGTCATATGATTGTTGAGTTTTTCTCTGTATCTATTATTGTATGACCTACTGTACAATATAAAGCTCCTTGAGGTGACTGCTGTTGTGATTTGGCCGTATATGAATAAAATTGAATTGAATGTTAACTGCAGTAAAAAGGTTAAAGTACCACATGTGCTGTCAGTGCAGTGTCTGATCTCAGACCTGCACAGCTTCCGTTTTAAACACTTGATGTACTCAGCTGCATGAAGAGCACATGAGATTTTCTCTGACACAATTAAATAAAACATGATGAAGGTCAAAGGTCATCACTTGTATGCTGAACAAAAAATTGGTAATCTGGAAATCTTTCACAGTTTTTTGCCAATAGTGTGTTATTTACCATAAAGTAATTCAGAGTCATTCACACCAGAGTAAGAGAGGATAATATATTTTTAAATATACTTTCTACAGAACTAAATATAATATCTTTATGCAAACGTCCAGAGCCTCTGTGGATTTGCCAAGTATTTATAACATAACGCAAAGCAACAGCCTCCATCACAGTGTTCATGAAATGCTGGGTTTATCAATCTTGTGGGGCGGGCATATTGTTGAGTTCAGAAGATTTCCCTGTAAGGGACCTGGTGGTGAACATTAGTCTTCCGTCCTTGCGATGAACTTCAGTCTTCCTGATGTTTCTGAAATGGTGCATCTCTCAGTGGGTTAACAGAACATGTGACACCTTTCTGTGATAATAGAAAGGGAACAAGTTTCTCCAAACCTCTGGAACGAGGAAACCCAGCATGGTCTCCCTCACCAGTTTTCGCCCAGGATGGATGAAGCTGTTGATGATAATGTGGATAATAAAAAGAAAAAATGACAGGTCTATGAAACAAGCCGCTGGTTTTATTTAAAGTTTCAATGTTAGCAGACCGTAGAGCAGGCTCCGGAGCCGCATGCGACTGTTTTGTCCTTATACTGCGGCTTCACATGGTTTGGGAAAATAAATTAGAAGTATTTAGCTGACGTGTATTTTATTTGTGTTTAGTTCTTTTTTTTTTTAACTTGTAGTTCTAAATTGGAAAATTGTTGTGATATTGAAATAAAAATAATAAAATTATATTTTATTATTTTTCATCGCTCAAAATAAGCGTCACACTCGCAGAAGCCGGTATACCTGCCAAAACGCTGTGCATTTATCAAGACTTTCAACCCCAGATAGACCAATGGATCTTCGGATCCACATTATGTCAGCAGCTGTTCTCCACCGTGAACTATGTTAAAAACAAACACCGCTAACGCCTCACAGATGACAGCTTACAGTCCTGCGTAAAGATGAAAGTGACTTCAGCCCCGATTTGAGAGGCGGTACCCAGAGGTTCAGGAGCAGAAGTTCCATTGTAAACATACCACGGCAGACCCGCTGCTTTTCAGCATCCCGTTATTGACCACTTGCTGTACGCATACAGTCGACGGTAGCTTTTCAGCTCACAGCCCGACAACACAACAGCAGAGAGCGTGATTGCAGGTGCCGCTCAGGCGCGTCTGACTCGCATGCAGCGGCACTGCAGACCACGCCCCGCCACACACATTAACCAGGTAAAATACATATTTAGGCAGAATTTTGCAAATATCTATTTTTCATTTTTTGGCAGCATAGTGCTCCCCCTCCCCAATTTTTAAAAGTCAGATCAAGGCTCCAAAAGCCCAAAGGCGATAAAACAGTTTTTGTTTGCTACATGGATCATTTTAGTTCAGCTTGGAGTCTTTCCTTTTGTTATATTTCTTTAAGAGTTCAAAATGTGTTAATTACATAAATAAAATGTAATTTTCTCTGTAGCACTTCATGGATTTCATAAGCAACACATTTGCTCTGTGGATTCTTTTGAAAACCAGTTAAAAAACTTTTCTGTTCACACAAGCCTTTTGTTGATCTACGTATTTGATATTCTTTACATCATTTACACTTGATCTTGACTGCACCTCCAAGAACTCGGCTGTTAAACTCCTAACATTTGCAGATGACACCACTGTCATTGGCCTCATTCAGGATGGTGATGAGTCTGCATACCAGCAGGAAGTTGAGCGGCTGGCACTCTGGTACAGTCAGCACAATCTGGAGCTGAACAATCTTGTGATTGACCGTGGCTGCTGGGTCTCTGGGGGTCCTCTCAGCCTGGCTGGGGGGCTCCTTTGCCTCCCTCCTGCTGTGTGCCCAGCCTGGAGGCTGCGGTCTGTGACCAGCTCCCGGTGCAGA
>NW_005188278.1:43464-52219 GCF_000239375.1 Pundamilia nyererei
ACGGACAGTGGAATATGTAAAGGAACCGGTTAACGATAACTTTTGCAAACATGTTCTATGTTGACAACCTGACCAGACATGTGAAGATTACGCCATGACATTCTCGCCTAAAACACTATTTAAAGTGTAGTTGGTGACAGAAAAACGGGGTATTTTAAAACTTTACAATACCACCATTGCTGCCTGTGATTTGAAATGCATTCTGGGCTGCCCCAAGTCCACACAAGCAATCGATTATCTAGGATTGACCTGTCTTGACTTACTTTGCACAGCAACCAATCAAATGCTAGAGAAGCTGCAGTGGCCAAGAACCCCGCCCACTTAGTTTGATGGGTGAGGCTGACCATGCTGGGCTGACAGATAAAATAATTTCAAAAGTGCCATAATTAATTAAATAAATAAATCATTAACTAATTAATTTAAACGGTCAATAATTATTTAAATGTGTCAATTAATTAATTAAATGTGTCGTAAATATTTATTTAATTAATTATTGACACATTTAATTAATTATTTAATGGTGTATTTAATTAATTTCATTATGGCAGTCCTGGCGTTCCATAAATACTAGCAACACTTATACTTATGAAATAGAGTACCACGTTACAATAAGACAATGTTGTTATTTACTCTGTAAACACTGTAAATCATTCAAAACTATTAATTATGCATTAATTAAGGTTGAGAAAGAGGAAATCCTGACCAGTTTCTTGCCAAATCTGTTAAGATATATATTTCATCAAGAATTGCTATATTAAACATTTTAGACACTTGCAAACATTTTTAGCATATAATATAGCACTTTGTCGATGCATTACAAATATCCACAGTTATCAAAGGAAGCCTTGTTGTAAAGTGTAAAACATGTCACTATTTATTATACCTAGACCTAAATTACAATCAGTGCTCAAAATAACATGTAATTACCGTCAAAAATGGTAATGTATTATAACAGTAACACATGTAAAATTAAATGCGTTGTTAAGAACACCAAATAGCCCCCCCTTCCAAAAAAAAGTTCATGCCAACATGCAATGGCAAGACATTCAGGTTCAGACTGGAAACATCTTTTGTATATTCTTGAATAAGCATCCCTGTGGTTCATCAGGTTGTCGTAATTAGTCAACCAAGACAAGATAACCATTCAAGAACCATGAGATGTTCCTCCAACAACATCTCAGTATGATTGTCAGTCTATGGACATGTCCTTTCTTGGTCATCCAAGCTCTTTCGATATCTTGTCTATGACTGCCAGATTGAGGACCTACAAACCACCTGCTGTGATTTACCTTGTAATGTCTGTACCCCATGTCAGTCAAAACATTCTTGTAGGCTCTCCACTCATCACTGATAATAGCACTGTTGGTGGAATACCTGTTTTCTTGGATTTAATTTCCTTTTGGGATTAAAGTAACTACTAAAAGTTTTAATTAAATTATTTGAATTCTGACTCAAATATTAAAATAATTATAGTAATTAATTACTATAATTAGTATATATTTATCCACTGATTGTACTGATTTGTGACAAGAACAATGTAGTTACTACACTGAAAACAAATTTCTTACTTGTAATGTTTAAGGCTTCCATGTTCAGATCTGGATTGTTTCAAAAAATAAAAATAAAAAACTGGTCTGAGAGTTTACCAACCTTTCCCTGATGACGGAGACAGCTCATTTAGACTGTAGTTGTGTGACTTCTAACCCCCTTGCTACCATCGACTTAGCACACATTGGATTGGCCAGGAGGGTTTTTTTGCCTTTAAAATTGTATTGCAGTGTAAAAAAAAATGCACAGTAATAGGTAATTACTGCCAAGTACTGAAACTTGATGCTGCATTGGACAAAAGCACTCACTTGTTACACTATTTTTTGATGACTGTTATAGCCTTAAATCATCATCAGAATTGAGATGCATCATTCCAGTTGTAGAATGACAGGCTATGACAAGAGAGGGAGGTTAAGTAGTGAAATTGGGGGAGCCATTCCATCTTCAGTGTCAAAACTTTCCTCATCCCCAGAGTGAGGCATCTCTGTATAGCCATCGAAGCAGAAGCATCACCTCACTTTGGAAGAGAAAGTCGGGCTGAACTTAAGTGATCACTCAGGTGGTGACGCACAGAACAGCATCCACATTTTCCATTGGGTAAAATTTGTTTGTTAGCTTAATGGCTTTGGCAGATGGCGTGAGCATCTGGCATGTCCCTTCCTACCCTTTACCAGGACCCACCTCTTCCACTTGCAGGGTATAGAGCAGACTTGGGACTTTGGCTTTCCCCTGAGGACAGGTCACATCTCATCAGCCAGAGCCAGGAGATTGGCTGAGATGACTGGCTCTCCTCCAGAAGTTGCCAAACCGAACCGGGGGACAGTGCTATCGCAGTGAGCACTTGGGAACGAGCACTGAGTAGAAAGGCAGCTGCTGATGTTGCCAAGGCAGGAGACGTGTAGGAAAGCCAGGTGCTTTCTTGTGTGGTTGCATAGATGAAAACTCCACTCTTTCCACTAGTACCTAATGCTTGTCACAGTTTTCAGGGTTTTCTATTAGGTTTTAATACCTGGTAGCAGGTACTTTCTTGGTACCTACTCTACCTAGAATCCAAGTAATCCAAGACAATCCAAAATGTGATGTCAAAAGATTGCATGCCATTGACTGGCTTGTCAGTGGCATCACTGAGTTATGAAACCATGACGAAAATCACAAAAAACAAAACCGTCATTTTTGAAACCCAGCAACGAGGGAATTGGCTGCACAAAAAACAAAAACACTGTGGTCCCTGATTCTTACAAGAAGAATCAAAAAACAGAACAGCAAGTATATCATTTTAATTTCTCTGTAGTCCGAATCCTCATGTCATTTCAATACAGATTTGTAAGTTCTGACAGTAGTTAACTTTTGAGTTTAGAAACTTACAAAAAACTTGACTAAAGCAGAAAGGATTTTACTCAAAAATGTTGACGTCAGTCAGGCTTATTGCTGTTAGGTGATGACTTTGAACTGGGCAGGGATTAGAGCAGAAAGGTGAGAGCTCAAAGGAGGACATACCAGTTTTTGAAGAGTTGAGCAGGAAGAAGATGAAGGCACCCACCACACAAATGAAACAAGATATGAGTTTGGAATAATTTGTATTTTATTAATTTTTTAATTATTGTTTGATTGCTTACTAAAACAGAATAATTGTTTGGAAAGACAATGTATAGCAAAGAAACTTTTCAGCTGAACACAGAATACACATGGGTTTGTGCAAAATGAATACATGTAGAGTACATAATCAGCTAAAATTCAATTTCTTTAACTGCTGATTTATATTATTAATGAAATATTTGCTAAAAGTCCATTAAACTGTACCTCTCATTGCTTTATCAGTTTAATTTCAATCCTGCTGAAATTGTGTTGAAACTGTTTTCAACATGAAAATGTTATAACTGAAAACATTCTTGAGCTGAAAATTTTTCTCAGCAAATCTTTGTTCCAGTTATGACTTCATACCCTAGGATCCAGATAGACTGGGTAATTAATATCCCCAGTACTGTAACTTGAGACAGATTCATCAAGATCAGGTAGTCCATCAAATTTACATATGATCCCAGTGTCTCTGATGACGGGGAAAAGAATAAAACCATCTGGAAGATGACAGCTCTCTTAAACCGACTGCAACAAGGCTGCCTCAATCAGTCGAACCACAGAAGGCCTGTGTTGATGAGCAGGTTGCTGCCTTTGACTGCAGTTTGTGTCAAGGAAACAAATTCTCACAACTTCAGAGCCATAGCTCATACTGCTCGTCCATAATAAATTTTGGGTGTTGTAATTTTGTCCTTGCTCAGGCTTCTCAAAAGTTAGTATATCCTTTTCTGAGCTCACACCAATGTTCCCTCTAATTTTTCAGGTGTGTGAGCGAACTCACAGACCCCCTGAGCGAACCCTTGGACAACTGTGAGCGACATTAGATGTGTACAATGTGGTCACGACAGCATCGCATCCATCGAAGTTACATGGTTTATAAAAAGAGCCAAATTACAGCATTTACATTTCTGTTAGAATACCTTAATTAAAAGCTTTAGCCCATTTACAGAGAAAATTACAAAAATCTTTTTTTAATGACCTGTGCACTATGTCAACGCTATTGGAAGTATGAATATTTGACTTTAACTATGGCAAATCATGAACTGCCAACCAAATCAAGCCTATTATAAACTCCAATTTTGAAACTTAATATTTTTATTATAAAGCTCTTATTATAAAGCTCTGACTTGTGTTATGATGAGTATGAGCCAGTCTATGAAGCTCCTGGTCCTCCTGTCCTACTGTAATATACTTATATATCTATATTATTGCTAATATATATTGTAATATATCTATATCACTAAAGCACTTCTGGATGGATGCAAACTGCATTTCGTTTCCTTGTACCTGTGCATGTGCAATGACAATAAAGTTGAATTCTATTCTATTCTATTCTATTCTACTGCGGTCTGGGAGACAGTCCTACTGTCCTGTAACTCTTTGTCTGCAAAATACAGTATATAATGACACAATTATTTGCATTTCTAATACTCATAAACTGGTGACAGTATTTAATGATCAATATCCATGAATGAAAACTCAATAAATGACACTAGATGAGTAGTAAACTTATCAAGAGCTTAAATTTCACCTTATTTTTCACGTCTGTCCTTCTCACGTCTCCAGTGGTTGTACACGTCGTCCAGGTTGATGGCCTCGTCTGCTTGCAGCTTTGACTTTATGCGCATCAGCTGAGCAGCAGATTTTCTGTGCGCAGAGACCGTGCCAGCAGTGCACAATTGTGCACGTACGCAGCTTAGAGGGAACATTGGCTCACACCTTCCTGTTTTACTGTCTGGCCTTCCTTCACTTCATCCTCTGTCCTGCTTTAATGACAGTCATCTGTCGTATAATGCATGATCACTGTTAATGTAATGGGTGATACCACCTAACAACCCAACTGTAGGTCACTCCTACTGCAGGTATAGAGAATGTAGTTTAGTCAAAAAGTTTGACTGTGTAAAGTTACTTGTTAAAACAATGTTTTAGTGATTATGAAGTTTCCTTCATGTAATTGTTTCAATGTTCATAAAATAAAAACAAATGTTACCAGAAATAGACACAAAAATTATGTTATAAAGTCTTGATGTATTCTCAATCATCCAGGAAAGTAACTCTCCAAAAAGTTGATTCTGTTCATCTGGCTGTAGCGTTTTGTGGGAGAAACGTTTCGTCACTCATCCAAGTGACTTCTTCAGTCTCAGCTGACTGCAGGTTTCCCCAATCTTATAAACAGTATATTTAAGCTCAACGGTAATTAATTAGCAGTGGAAATAATTTATGGTACGCGTTACAGAAATGTAGCAGTGACAATAATACTGTATGCTGTAATCGTACTGGACAATTAGTGATACAAAAAACCTGTTTTATCCTGTGAATAAAAGTATATGTTTTTGTCAATGTACCATAATAACAGAAGCGAAACGCAATATTGTGTCAGGACAATTCACTATTTATGCACAATAAACACAGGAGCATGGCGCGACAATTTCTGTTCAGCGCCAGACTTGCTTGTAACCTATATCATCAATTATGTTATGAAAATGACGCATTAACTACAACAGAAGACTTGCCTTTGTGGAAATGCTTGGAGCAGACTAACCTGTGAGCTGGAGGGTTCTGGGACGTTATATTTGGTCTTTGAATGGCTGCAATCCAGGCCATCCGTCGCCTCTTTGTTACTTCGGAAACATGGCTCGAACAATTTCTCTTCAACGACATAATCCGATAACAACCGATCTCTTTACCCGTCGGCTTTCCGTGGCTGTCATGCGACCGGCTATTGCAGTTAATAATTCAACAGCTTCTTGCCATTTTTGTGTTTCTTTTTTATCGCTGTGTGACTGATTTCAATTGAAAGCCTGCGTGCGCTAGTACCTCTTGCCACGAGTTCCCAGAATCCTTTGCGGTTTTACCCCTGAATGACGTCACATTTTCAATCTCTATATAATATGCATGTTAAATTTTATATTTGGGGTGAAATATCAAGTCTTTTCAAGTAAACCGGTTCAAGTCCAATTCAAGTCCCAGGTCATTGGTGTAAAAGTCCAAGTCAAGTCACAAGTCTTAGAACATTTTTTCAAGTCAAGTCTAAAGTCATAAAATTAATGACTCGAGTCTGACTCGAGTCCAAGTCATGTGACTCGAGTCCACACCTCTGCTGTACACCAATTTAAACCTAATCCTAACCTAATTGTAACCCTCACATTAAAACCTATGGAGGACCACAAAAGAAACACATATAGAAATAAAGAATTATGTGCTTAAATAATGAATTGTAGAATAAATTCTGCATTTGTAAAACCATTTTTGAATTCCAATTTAATAAAGTGATTTTCAAAATGCTTTTTAACATGGCGATTCCACTCCTCATTTCAAAATCCATTTCCCTTTTCTGTTCGCTCACAGATTAGCTCAGAGATTAACATTTGGATTAGCAACTTCATTTTAAAAATGCTGCTAAAATGCAATTTTGGTTGGACAAACACAGGCTGGCTGCCTGGATTTATGCTGCTGTTTGTGCTCATAGCCTGCTAAGAAGCGTGTGTGCTTGTACAAAGGCATTTTTTTGTTAAGCAACATAATATTGATTTAAAAACATATTAGTAAAGTACTAGTAAAAGTAAATTAACTCTAGATTCATTTTGTACCACAAGTCTTACTTTTGCTGCACAGGAACAGGGAACCTTTGAAACTCAGGACTGGTGATGATGCTTCTCTATTAAATCTGTAAAGTAACCATGTAAAACTGCTCAATCTGTATTGTTTACTGAATATCTGGATAGTTCTGTTCCTTTCCCACAGCTAATTTAAATCTTTACAGATAACCTGTAGGATGCAACGCACCAGAATATTCAATATTCAATTCAATATTCAGATATCAAAGTCTCTATGTTTGTGTGCATCATCATCAGAAATAATATAGTTATGATTTACGCTTTCCCTTGCAAATAAGCATTTGCTTACCTGGAAACAGAAGCACACCACTGCACACAGTATCTACACTGGATAAAGAAAAAACATTTTTTAGGATGTTTAGTTTATTAACAAGGAAGATCACATACATTTTTTAAATCAAAGGTAACAACTGAGAGCTGAACATCGGACTGATTCTCTTTTTTCTGTTTGTCATTTGCTGATTAACTATAATACTTATGGTGAGAGATTTGTTACCACAGATAAATTACAATATTAACACATCGAAGACATGTGTCTATTTTCTGTTTTTAAAAGGGGTGAATCTAACATTTCACTCACTTCATTTGGGAAGCACTGTTGAAACAACCAGTTACAAACAATCTTTGATTACTAAACATCTTAATATTTTAGCAACAGGTCATTTTTAAATACCTGATTTTTTTTTTTTTTACATATTCAACATAAATTCAAAAGTAAAAGGCAAAATTGGGTTACCAAAGTCTATTTGGAAACTTTGGGATTAGCAATTTTAGTGTTTTGTGTCTGCCTGTGAAACTGCATGCTCAATTGCTAACAATGTTTTAATCCACAGTCTTTAGCAAATGATATATGAGTTTATCCTCCTTTCTGAAACATAATATGACCAAGATTTGCAAAATGGACTTTTTAACTTGGAATTTTTATAGCAAATGAAATGAGTGACTGAGACCATAATCTCAATAGCAATGTTTTTTTCATAGTTCCAATAGATTTGTATAGGACCAGAAGGATTTTTGCAACCACATATAATAGACTTCATTTTACAGACCCAGAAGCTGCAGCCATCTTTTATACTTCATATGGAGGTAAAAATCAATGCTGTCAAAATAAACATATACAACATGTACAGTACAGCAAAAATCTCGAATAAAAATGCATAAATGTGTGTCAGTGTTAGATAGAAAAAAGTTCTAGGGTGAATGGGTGAGTGAGTCATATAGTACTTTCATTGTTTTCAGTATTGAATACAGTATATATATGTGATCAAATTTAGCCTAAAATGACATGACAAAAGCATGATATACAAGTTCCTTCAAAGGGGGGTTCCACCTTTGCTGTGCTTTCCTAAATCCAAATATGTGAGTGTGTCATCATTAATGCTTAGAAGCGATAAAGGAGAATAAGTTAAAGAAAACAATGAAGTTAAATCACAGGCAGAGGTTGAAGAACAAAGCTCAATCATGCACATGCCCGTCTGTGAGAGCATCACATTACCGATCCTAAACCAGAAATACAAAAGGAATGCTGGTATTTGAGGAGGGCGAGTCATTTAAAGATAAAGATAAGAGATTTAAAAAAAAAGATAAGGAGTATCATTTTATGCCTTTTGTACATTTTCCAAGATGAAGCACCTAAATAAAACCTGATGGAAAATCAGTTTTATTTGTTTACTATATTATAACAGACTGAGTAACCCTCATCCCTCAGGCTGCTCACACATGGACTCTATAGGCAGTCCTTTGCACTACATCCAAACACTTTGCAATCTGTCCTTTTAATACGTTGCTTCGTCTTGTTTGTTATTTATTCCTGTTGTCCTACTATTTATATTTCCTGTACACAGTGTTGGGGAGTAATGGAATACATGTACTGGTGTTACGTATTTAAAATACAAAATATGAGTAACTGTATTCCGTTACAGTTACCGTTTAAAAAGGTGGTATTTAGAATACAGTTACTTTGTTGAAATAAATGGATTACACTGCGGTACTTTCCTGTTTCATATTGTGGCGGG
>NW_005188279.1:0-12562 GCF_000239375.1 Pundamilia nyererei
CTCTTTAAGTCCAAACTCAAAACCCACTTGTACAAAATAGCTTATCCCACATAACCTCTCCACTCTGCTATTTTATTTGTTT
Organism: Pundamilia nyererei; assembly: GCF_000239375.1. Taxonomy (NCBI): domain Eukaryota; kingdom Metazoa; phylum Chordata; class Actinopteri; order Cichliformes; family Cichlidae; genus Pundamilia; species Pundamilia nyererei. Next base: position 83 of record NW_005188279.1, read on the forward strand.
ATGTCTTATCCTTTTATGTTGCTTTTATTCTACCGTGTACAGTGACCTTGAGTGTTTTGAAAGGCGCTTTCAAATAAAATGTATTATTATTATTATTATTATTATTATTATTAGTCTGGTGAGATTATTTTTCTCTGCAATTCATGAATAGGCATGTTACTGAACTTGCATTTGAACAAGAAGATGTGATACAGAGTTTCCTCCATGAAGAATTTTCCTCATCTTAAAATGAAACATGAACCTTTTAAAGTAGACCAAAAGTTTCACATTTCCATGGTGGTTAGCTAGGGCCTTGTATCTTAATTGCAAAATCCTAACTCTGATATGCTGAGACAGGCAGGATTCACATGGATGAATTTCTGGCTTCAACACTCTTATTTGCCTTGAATTGGGTAACATCATGCATCGCTGATCTAAATTACAGATCAATTGCTTTGCTTTGTCTGTACTATAAGTGGAGAGACATTCAAGATCTGAAGCACCAGTGCAGACATTCAACAGTCATGATTATTCACTTGTGATTTGTGCAGTTTGGCATCTAAATGTAAGAAATAAGTTATTCATTGCAGTGAATAATCACCCTGTCGTATTTGAACAAAATTACTCCGAGGAAGGCACCTCGGCTGATGTTAAAGGCTAATCAAAGCTTGGCTAGCTTGCCTTGTGATGATTGGTTACTATTACTATGACATTTGTGCCAGCAAAGTTACCCCCAAACATCAGGAAAGCTTATGTCAAGCGTTGGAAGCAATGCATTGATGTGAATCCTGCCTTGACTTACACAGGTGATAATACTGCAAGGGTTGACTCAGCTAAACAAACTTTAACTGACTATAACTATAACTGATTCTTCTTCACAAAAAGAAGAACCTCACTGCTTAGTACTCATCTATGTAAAGCTCCAAAAGGAGCCACTCACTGCATTCAGATCTGCTGTAAAAGCTTTGCTATTCTAACATTAAGATAAGTAAAAGACTATATAAGCAAAGACACAGTTGTTATGGAACAAATGCAGACTAACTGAAACGTAAAATTAAAGTTTTATATTGTCAAGAATAAACTGAATAGTTTAGAGCAAATACTCTCAAAAGTTGGAACATTATTTTACCCTGGCAGCTTAAGTTGCCGTCACACTGGAAACGATTCCCTCATTGCATATTTACTCTGAAGCTGACGACTGGTCACTTAGTAGAATGCCGGGAAGTTGAGAGATGTTTCTTGGGTCCTGCTCGCTTTGAGTCACCAGCTGTTATTTTCCCCGTACTTGCTCGACGCGACTTTCTATGGTCTCTGGTTGTTACATCAGTGTAAATTGTTTCCAGTATGGATGCAGCTTCAGTCTACAAAAAAAAAGACAGGCTTGACACTTGACGCAAGTAGTAAAAGCATTAATCCACTCTGTAGCAATAGTGACAGTTATACTCTGTGCTCTACATAGAATAAAAACTGTCAAAATTACTATGGGTTGCAAGATGAGGCAGGTCAAACATAGGCTGTTGTAAGATTTTGTAAAAAAATTCTAAAATAAGCTAATAATTACCTGTTGTGACCAGACCACTTAAATGGCTAATCTTTTGTTTTTAAATGGAAAACCTTCTAAGTGCAATCATTTAGTGTGATAAACCAAAACTGCATGGGCTTGACCATTTTTAGATAAATACTATCATTTGGGAAATGTCTATTTAAAATCTCTTTAGAAGTTATTCCATACAAAATAAAAAATGCCATAGATAATCTTTCTGCAGTTATAACCTGTACAGCACTATAACATGAAATCTTAATGCTCTCAGCCCCACTGTAGCAGCTTCTCCATAGACCGTAGTACACCAATTGCTTTGGGAGGAAGCCAGCAGATTGTTACTCCTGCTGAACCATCAACACATCCGGTACCACAGTGGAATCCCCCTCCAGTGGAACGTCATTCTTTAGATAATAGGTCTGTGTGTGTGTTTGTGTGTGTTTCTGTCACTGAAATAGTGTGTATAAGTCAAAGTTTCAGCATTAAAATATTCTTTTGTTTGTAACACATGTTTGTTTCCAGTGACCGTGCTGGTGAGGAATTCCTGAGATGCATTGCAGCCAACAAACCTCTCCCAAACTATCTGAAAGGCAACATGGCATACAACCTGGCTGACGCATTTAAGTCAGCTAGTATCTTGAAAGAAGCAGTCAAATCAGACCGTGAATTCCAGAAGCATGTGCCTAGAAGCAAGAGCCGTAGTCGAAGCAGAAGCCGAGGCAGGTCTCGAGCCAGGAGTCGCGGTCGAAGCAAAAGCAGAGTACGCAGCCGAAGCAGGGGAAGAAGCAAAACTCAAGCCTGTGGGAAGAGTCGAGCTAGAAGCAAAAGTAGGGCTCGCAGTAGGAGTCGGAGCAACAGTCGAAGTGAGAAAAAAAGTCATGTACGGAGCAAGAGTCGAGCAAGGCGATCCAAGTCACGAAGTAGCAGCAGTGAAAAGAGCCGAGGCAAAGGCAAAAAGAAAAACAGGAGCCCCGAACTCATCACTGTCAACAGCAGTAATAATCTGCCAGGAAATAGTCTATTAGAAGGATTGAAGCTGGTTATGAGCAGCCAAGATTTGGAAGATCACCTGCCATCTCTCAAAGATATCATCCTCACTATTAAGGTAGAGCTTATTACTTATTCCACAAGTTATGCTAAGATCATTGTTTTGCTGGACCAAATTGAAACCAGCTGCATTGTAATAAAAAAATCAACATTAAGAGTTCACAACAACAAACCCTAACATTATAGTAATGTTTGCCAAGTACTAGTATGATTTAGCATTTGTAAGTCATTAATTAGTGTATTTTTTTGTTTGTTTTTAAATTAAGACAATCTTGCAGTGCAAAACAGAATTCTCTGACATGCTTTATGTAACTTGATCTAAAAATGACATTGTGTATGGAAGTAACTAGTAATTGATAGAGATTTCAGCAGCATTATTTATATATATATATGTATTTATAATATAAAGAAATTATCAAATTCTATGTAAAATGTCTTTAAGTAGAAGTGCATATGTCAAGTCAAGTAAAATTCTTGTAATTGCAGAAGCTGTTTTTAGGAAAATAAGACTTTTCAGTGAAACCTGTACAAATTATGTGCTGTATCTACCCTGCATGTTACATTGGGACAATACTATTACAAATTGCTATTATATTTAAATAATAGCAGCTTAAATTAATAGGAGCTTAAATTGAAATTTCTTAACACAGCACATAGACGTCTCGGACATTGGCAGTTGTAAATGTTAAAAGCTATAGTTTATAATGGCGAGGTTTCAATATAGGCCATATGATCCAGGAAAGAATGTTAGTCTTAAGTTAAAGCATGTAACAGTGCACTGGAGCTTGAGGTTTTTAGTTGGTGTTTATGCTGAACTTATTTATGCTGAAATGAGAATTACATTGACCTACAAAGGCTCGTGGGTGAACAATTGATTGCTTTAGCCCTGAACCTTTAAACTGAGCAGTATAATTGTGAGCAGCCACAAATTCAGTGTATCTAATTGTGATTTCTTCTACACAGGCTCCAGATGAGGGCAAAAAAGTTGAGTGTGTATCTAATGAGCCTACACACATGGAACATGACAGTCAAGACAGTTTATCAATGCTGGAAAAGGAAAGCATGCTGCTTCCACATGAAAGAGTTGGTGGTGATTTCTCATGGCTTCAAGGACAAAGTCAAGAAGATGCTGCATACCAGAAAGCTAATGAACTTGAAGATGAAGAGTCTTTCTTGTATGGGAATGAACCAGCTTCCCAGATTAATGAAAAGGCCAAACTACAGAAAGAGAGTAGTTCCCTTTCCACTCGTTGTGGACATCTTCTTGATCCAAATCAGTCCCTGCAGTTGGCTTCTTCAACTTTAGTCCACTCCAATCTGGACAACATGGAATATGAGAAAATCAAGACCATATTAAAAAGCCTGGGTTCATCAAGTGAGATCAAGGTGAAGACGCAGGGTCAGAATGAGCAGGAGTCATCTCCTACACTTGTCAATTCAGACAAAGCAGCAGCAACTTTAGCATTGCCAGCACTCAATAACCCAAATGTACGTCAGGCTCTGGAGTCTCTGCAATCTCTGATCAAAGGTGAGAGATTTCTATTAAATGAAAGATTCAGCATAGTTTACTCATGCTACTGAGTTCTATTTTTTTCAGTATTTTGTGTTATTAACGATAACAGTTGTTTGATTTACTTCATTATGGCAGATTATGAGTTACACATAACATACTTTTAAATTTTAAACCTGAAATTGTATGTAATTTGACTTGTCTGTGAATACAAACCATATGCAGTGTATTTAAAATAAACATAGATAATTTCAAAAGATGCACTAGTTAATGGACTACTGTTTTCAGGACTTGAGTTTGGCATTTAGCTAACTTCGTCTTTTGTTTTTGAACCAGAAGGGATTTGGATTTTATATTGGAGGAAGAGTGGAGATGCCCAGAATCCATGTTTTTTTGAAGTCCAGTATCCACAGTTACTGATCATTTGTGGTGCCACTTCATCTTCCGGTGTTTGTAGTGATTGATCCACTGTGTTTTATCAACTCCATTTTCAGTACAGAAGATTGTACAGCACTATCTCACAAGTGTTATGGAGATGCTGGTTTCTTTTACCAACAGGACCACTATCTAACGACAGTGCCAAAATTACTAAAATGATTTTCTGATCTGTTTATAAAGTAAACAGTAATAACATACTGTTACTTTATTTAACAGCATGTTATTGGTCAGCTAACTCATCTGACGCTAACCCCATAGAGCAGCGGTCCCCAACCTTTTTTGCGCCACGGACTGGTTTAATATCAGACAATATTTTCACGGACCGGCCTTTAAGGTGTCGCGGATAAATACAACAAAATAAAATGAAAAGGCCAAGACAAAACTGTGGTATTTTGTAAATATAGTAATAAACGCTAATTCACTGTGTAATTGTGTAACTTTATTAGCAGCGTCCTCCTGAAATGCTCCAACAAATTTGAGAGTAACATAGTCCTCTGTGCCACTTGCTCGCGCGTAAATATTTCTTTCAAAATAAGACACACAACTACAACACGGGAAAAGACCCAGGGAAACAGAGTTAACGATAAAAACCCTGAAAACCATACATTTCACAACCAAACCTCAAATCTTGCGGCCCGGTACCAAACGGCTCATGGACCTGTACCGGTCCGAGGCCCAGGGGTTGGGGACCGCTGCCATTGTTATATTTATATAACATACAGACGAGGTAAAGGGTGCTCAGGCTCCTAAACACGTGCTTAACTTTTGGTGAAAGAGTCTTGGTTTTCTTTGTTTTCTTTTTTTCTGTTTTCTTTGAACTCTTCTTTTTCCAGGGTGGAATGATTGTACAGCATACATTTTTAATTACTTTAAAAAACAAGAATTGGGTGCACAAGTTTAAATTTATTTTGAATTTTCTTTAAACCACACTGTGTTAACATTGTACATACAGGCTCAAATATATACGTCCCCACTAATATTTGGTTAACTGTCCCTTAGCAAATTGCACCTTGACCTGATGCTTTTAGTACCCATTAACAAGCTTCTGGCGTAATCCTGGCTAGATATTTGACTAGTCTTCTTCTAGCTGCTGATCTGAGGAAATGTAAAAGAGGAAAGATTTTGGAGGTTGTAGTCCTCCTTCATTATTCCAGCCACTTTGTGCAATGTACCAGTACAACTGTTTCATGTGAGTGGGACAGTTTGCGTGTTCTTTTTATTCTTGGCTAAGTGCTGACATATCCAAATAACTTGTACTTATTTATAATTGTTTGAATTGAGGATTCTGGAATGTGTAGTTGTTTAGAAATGTCTCCGTGAAACATCCCCTACATGTGTAAATCTACAATTATCCATCTTAGATCTTAACAGAGTTCCTTAGACTTTTCCAGTGTTCTAGACATCTGTCAATGCCATGACTGCTGGCAACCAACTTTTTATGCTGGAAAAGAGAAACTACCAATTGTAGTCAACTGGTAGTTTTGACAAGTCAATAGGTAAAAACCTTGTCAAGTTAAGGTTCTGTAGAACCCTCAGCACCACTTATTAAAACATAGTGAAGTGAATGTATAGATTTAAGCATACATATAGTTTTTGCACTTTGTAGATTAGAGACAATCCATCAATTTAAACTTAGGAACCAAATTCTTGTTTTAAGTAATATAAGGTGTTGTACAATCAGTCCACATTGGAAAAAGGGTTAGGGTTAAGACTCAAGTGACTACTGTGACTACAACTGTAAATGTGCATACTTTTCAGATGTTAGACATTTCTATATTGTAAATCCTTTTTGATTGATATGAGGAAATATTCTGTAAGTCTGAGGTACTGGATTTCTGATTTTCACATGCTGTTAGCCATAGTCATTGATGTTAAAACAAAATAAGCTATTTCACTTTGTTTAATGAATAAGAATGGAATAGGAAATATATATGTAAATTTATCCCCTTTAAATCAAGTAAAAACAAGAACATTTTTACCAAATTATCAGTTTTTTAAAATAGACTCATAAAGGGTAACTTTTGCAGTGGTCATGAAAGGGGAAAATGGGAGAAAATTATAAAGATCAGACCTTTTTCTTGTAGCAGTCTGTAATGAGTTTTATTTAAGCAGTGAAGTTGGGCATTTTGATATGGGAGTCTGTGGAGATTGAGTTGCTTTTGGAGGCATCCATGAAACTGCATTTTCTGGCTCCCTGAAATTTGCTTCCTTTTTTAAAAAAATCCTGAAAGGGAATTGGGGAAAGACCAAAAAAAATAATGGTTTAAGTAAACCATTGTTTTTTGTATATATTTAAGCATATATACGCATGCTTAAATATATACTTCACTCTCTTTTAATCCAGTTTCTGGGTAACTAAACTATAATGATTTGCTAATTATCACACGTTTTGCATTAGATTTTTACCGAGGTAAAATTCTTTCATTGTGTTGCTGGTGTGGTTGTGATTTTTTTTTCTTTTTCTTTTTTAATGAAAGAGGTCATAAAACATTTTAAATTTCATTAGGTCAGCCATGAAGAAACTTATAGAACGCCCAGCATTATTGTTGCCTGAGGGATGGCAACAAGCACAAAAGTCTGCTTGTGTGAAACGAAGAGACTTGTATGACAGCTATTTACCCAGCTGATGTCACCTGGTCTGATGTCTTAGACCTCTGTTATTATTCTTTAATACTTTTATTAGTGAAAGCATAGTTATACATTAATTACCGTTAATCTTTGATCCTTCAGCTACAAAGGAGAAACGAACAAAAAGTGACTGCGCATCTCAAGTATCTGATAAACATAAGGTGAATTTTCAAACATCATTTGTGTAATGAAGTGAGATACAGAAAAAAATGCTAAAGCACCCGCTTATTTTGAAATTCGAATGTGTTTCACAGGAGGGTGACAGTGAGGAAAGGAAGAGAGAGAAACAAGAGAAAGTAAATAAAATGGAGTCTTTGGCCAAAGAACTGGATGAACTGTTAAAACAAGATGGTAATGTAGTGTTCTTTGTTTATTTCCATTTTGTTGTCTGCCACAGTCTAAAATATTCCTTACACTTAAATACTTTTCTTCTCCATTTGCAGGACTGGGTTTTATAACTCCAGTTACTGGCTTTTACTGCCAGAACTGTGAGGAGTTCATTGGAGATTTGAAGTCTGCTGAAAACCATGCAGCTATCCGCCACCATAGTAACTTTATTGTGAGTACCCATTGTACATAACTCATTATGGATGAGGCACATGATACTCTACATTCTTTTGAAAAACATAAAAGGATAAGTATGTAACCGATTTCAACTTGGCTGACATCTTTTTCACATAGTCAACGTGCTCCTTGCATATACAAAAAAAAAAAAGTTCAATGATTTTTAGTTATATTTGATTTAAATAGGATCATAACCCTTCAACTTCATGACTACATATTTAAAGGTTTTAATGCCACTTGTGCTTATGTTTCATGTTACTCACCAAAACACACTGTGTGTATCTTTGCATGTTGCTGGAGCTATTAATTCTATGAAAAAAACCCCAGATGGAGTAGCCCTGCACCAACATTTTTGCCAGTGCAATTCACCAGTTGCGATTTTCTTTCTTTCAAATTTCCTTCTAAGGAAATCAAACAGCTCAGAACAGTTGCGTCATTACATACACTCATCATGACCATGTCTTGATAATTTTGGATTTTTTGGTGATTTCTTTGAGCTGTTCTTTTTCCAGGTTAGACTGATTCTGCAACATATATCTTGAGTGATTTTAAAAAACAAGAATTGGATACACGAATTTATTTAGGATTTTCTATCATCCAGACAGGGTCAAAAGTATACATATAGGCTCAAATATATGCATATACTCAAAAATTTTAATGAGTGGCGTCAAAAGTTCTACAATGTCTTTTAACTTGACAAGGCCGAGTCAAGTCATTGTACAGTCATACATGGTACAATAGTACAATGAAAATGGAAAACTGTCCTTCATCGGCACTACATATAACACAACACGATACGACACATCACAACGTAACACAGACAACACAACACAGTATATTAACTTAGTAATAAAAAAAGAAGAAGAAGAAGTGTATGTGTATTGCACACTGTTATTATTGCACATTAATTATAATGCACCTTGTTATAAATATAAATATTATTATTGTTAGTTTTTTTTACCATCGTTACCTCCCTCCCAAAAAAGTCCAGGGAGGTAGCCAATCAGGTCAGCTATTTGCATCGATCAGGGCTATTGCCCTGTTGTAAAAGCTGTCCTTGAGTCTATTTGTTCGGGACCTCAGCAGCCTGAACCTCCTGCCCGACGGCAGCAGCTTAAACACCCGGTGTCCTGGGTGTGTGCAGTCCTGTAGGATGCTGTGTGCCCTCTGGAGACAGCGTGCTGTACAGGTCCTTCAGGGAGGGAAGAGGGTGTCCAATGATTTTTTTGGGGCCATATTAATGACCCTCTGGAGCGCCTTTCTGTGTGCTGTGGTGCAGCTGGAGAACCACACACCGATGCAATATGTCAGCACACTTTCAATGGAGCAGCGGTAGAAGACGGTCAGCAGCTCCTCCTTCAGGTCCATTTTTCTAAGGATTCTCAGAAAGTGGAGACGCTGTTGGGCCTTCTTTAAAACCACAGAGGTGTTAGAGCTCTGTGTCTATGTGCACACCAAGAAACTTGAAACTGGAGACCCTTTCCACACACTCCCCGTTGATGCGGACAGGCTGCAGCTCGGACTTCCTCCTTCCAGGTGAGAGATGGTGGTGTGGAGCGTTGTAGCAATGGCATCTTCAGTTTATCTGTTAGCTCTGTATGTGAAATGGAGCAAGTCGAGTGTGGGTGGCAGGCAGGACATGATGTGATGTCGGACCAGTTTCTCGAAGCACTTCATTATAACAGGTGTTAGAGCAACTGGTCAGTTATCGTTGAGGCTGCTAATGTTAGTACGCTTTGGCAGTGGGACAATTGTGGCTGACTTTAGGCACGGCGGGATGCAGGACTGGGACAGTGAACTGCTGAAGATCTTAGTGAAGACCCCAGCCAGCTGGTCTGTATACTCTTTTAGGACCTTTGCGGTTACCCCATCTGGTCCGGCGGCCTTCCTGGGGTTCACTGCCCTCAGTGTGCGCCTCACCTCATATTCCTGCACTATGAGGCTTGGGCTGCTACTGCTGTCCGATGTTTCTACTGCTTCTGCCTCTGGTCCCTTCACTTAAAGCGTGCGAAGAAGTGGTTCAGCTCCTCTGCAAGCACCGCGTTACCCTCAGTCAATGTGTGCAGGGGCTTGTAGTGCTGAACTCCCTGTCATACCTGTCGTGAGTTGTTGTTGCTGAAGTGGTCTTCGATCCTTCTCTTCTACGCTGCCTTGGCCTCTCTGATGCCTCTTTTCAACTCAGATCTGGCTGCACTGTAATGCATACCATCGCCGGATCTAATCTAATCTATTGACTTCTCATTACTGTTCATGATTGACTACAACTGATAGCCTCTCTTTGCTACCATGAAAACAATTACTTTTACAACAGTCATTATACTGATCAATACTCAGAACCAATGTTCCCCCTAAGTTGCGTGCGTGCGCAGTTGCGCACTGCTGGCATGGTCTCTGCACACAGAAAATCTGCATTGCGCACAAAAAAAAATCTAACCTGAATTGAAATGAAAATAAATACGTTAACAATTCTGTTTTGCAGTGTTAGTGTTAATAAATGACTGGCTGCTCCAGTATGGCAGCCACCTTACCCCATAGCGCAGCCAATAATGCGATTCACATTCGTATATACGCAGCTAATCAACGTCGTTGACAGGCTGTGACAGCATCCTTATGTGCCGACACTGGTGCTTTAGCTAGCAAAGCGGCGTGGCTGATGTGGAGTGAAGCCACGTTAATGACAACGTGAACAACCATTGGAGATGTGAGCAGGACAGACGGAACAATCGACGGAAAACGTGTGGACTTTACACCAGTTTTTAAATTGTGTTGATAGGCCACGCAAAACCAGAGTTATGATAAAAATATGCAATGTTTGTTTTTTTCCTGAATCCTATCGTTGTTTATATTTACTGCAAAAAGAAACAGTAATAACGGTGTTTTATAAGGAAAGCGCTCGAAAGCGCTCTCCCCCTGTGAGCAAAAACAAAACCACCCCCGCGCCCCTCGCCTTTCCTATTGGTGGAAACATGTACGATGTGGGCCAATCAAAAAATGATATGGCAACAAGGCATTTAGTTGTTTAGGAAGGGAGGAAGTTTTAGGAGTGATGGCGGTGTTTTGAGATGTGAGAGATTTGCGACATAGCGCAAATCGTGTGTAGTTAGTGTGTAGTGTAGTCAATACTTTTGTTGTGTGTGTCAGAGCAATGAAGCGACTGCTGAATGTTACAGGTGTTACAGGAGTGATACATCTCCTGTTGTCAGGCCTGCAGGTATCAGGCTGTTGTTCTCCTTTATCTCATAGTGGACAGAAATTATTTTTTGGAGTGGCAGAAATAATTTGTGTGGCATCAGATTTGATGCAGAACAGCTGATTGTTCTGTAAATAGTTTGAAATGTTTATTTTAAAAAAACGCCTTGGCTGCATTTTTAGGTAAACCGCTGCAAAAAACTTTGTTTTTTGAAAAACTCAGTTACTTTTTTGAAGAAGTAACTATAGAATTAATTGCCCAACATTGGCCATTATATGCTGTATTTTGCAGACAGAGTGTGACAGGACTCTCTCCCAGAGCACAGACTCATACTCATAATACAAGTCAGAGCTTTATAAAAACAAAACAAAACAAAGTTGTAAAACTTTGGTTTTGTTTTGTTGTTTCCAATAGTGTTAACATACTACACAGGTCATGAACAAGATTTTTTTTTAATTTTCACTGTAAGTGGGCTAAAGCACTTAATGCTGTAATTTGATTGTTTTGATAAACCACGTGACTTGGATGGATTCGATGCTGGCGTGACCACAGTGCACACGTCTGCTGTTGCTCACAGTGGTCCAAGGGGCCTCTCAGGGAGTTTGTGTGTTCGCTCAGACACAGAAAGAATTAGAGGGAACATTGCTCAGAACAAGGGTTAAAGTTCAAGCAGCCAAGTAAAAATCTAAGACAGATAATTAGAAATGTCCAACTTGGAACATGTCTTGGAGTAATTTTTAAACAAGTACAGATTCCAAGGTCATTGATCCAAATTGTTTTTTGCAAGTACCCAGATGTGTCACTACTTTGAAATGGGCTAGAAGCACACCCAAACCGTCACCCTCAGATAAAATCTGGACATAACTCTGTGTTCCAACAGGATAAAGATCCTGAAAATTTGTGGACTGTGCTTAAAATGTAGGTCGAACCCAATCTGCAAAGAAGAGTGGTCAGATATCCAGTTATTATGCGCTAAACTAGTTGATGGTTGCCAAAAGTCAGTTGTAACTTGCTACGGGGCATTTAATCAAAACTTAGTAGGGGTGTGTATAATTTTGACCCTGTTTGGAATAAAGAAAAAAATCCAGTTGTGGACCCAGTTCTTGTTGTTTAAATGAATCAAAGTTGGAAAAGGAGCAGTTCTAAGAAATTATTAAAAGCCTAAAATATACTATGATGAATGTAGATAAACCTCTGACTACAGTTATATAACTAACCGCATATACAAGCTTGAATCTAAAAATTTTGTTTTCACAATGAAAAAAACTTTACACTTATCCCAAAACTGTTTATGTTCAAACCCCCCCCCCCGTGTATTTGTAGGCAAAAGAACAGACGGACAGGCACTCTAAAGACATCAAAGGACACCCACATCATTACAGTCCCTCCAGTAATCGACACCCTGACCCCCCAGACAGGAGAGATCACAGGGGTTATGGTTACCGCGGGGATTCAGGAAACCACCGGAATAGCACAGACCATCTACGGAATTGGAAGGATGGCAAAGATTTCAGAAGCCGATACCATGATGATGACCACAAAAGTCACAAGGATAGAGATAAAAACATCTTCTTGAAAGAGGAA
>NW_005188279.1:12929-14754 GCF_000239375.1 Pundamilia nyererei
GTTACTGTCATTAGAAGAGGAAGGTAGACCTCAGAGTGATTCATCATGTATGAAGGATTAGACTGATATGTTAGGAAGCACGTTTGTTGGTGGTCTTTCTCTAAAAGAAGATTAGTATTACTTTTATCTTTGTGTATCTAGTACAGTGGTCTTTACCTCACTTAGAACTAAGATTGAATTTTCTCAGTTAATTCAGGTATTTTCCCCCCACTTCAGACAGCGTGTTTGCTCGGTCAAATTAATTCTCATGTGGAATGAAATGTTCTCATGTGTTCCTCAGTAAACAGGCAAACAAAAACCTTTTCCAAGACGTCTGTTCCTTTTACACATTCTGCACAGTTTTCAGCACTGTATTAAAGTCTGCCACGTTTCAGGTATGGCATCACATCTTGGTTCTATTTTTTAATTAAATGTTCAATAAAATAAGCAGTAAGAAAATAAGCAGTAAGAAATTTTTTTCATTTCACTGGACCAACAGCATTGTAGTTTTAGAAAAGGTATACATGTATCTGACATCTTGTATTCATTTTGATCTCAAATAAAGACGTAAAATAAACAAATGTGTACTATTCCTTAGTTTTTGGGGTTTTCTTTCTTGATTTTAAAGTCAACTTTATATTATGTTTGAGTGGCTCCCATCAGGAAGTACATGTAGACTATGCTTCCAGGATGTAGGACACAAAAAAAAGGTCACTAATGTCCCTACAGGACTTCAGCATCTGAACTGTAAGCCTTTCCCACCCCAGTATTGCATCCTTTTCTTGCTTCCTTCCCCACACATTCAGTTCCTTGGTAATTGAACTGATCATTGAATCTGAACTATGATTGGTCATTTTATACTGATGCTTTTATGTTCTATGTCTTATGTGGTGGTCTCTGTGCCTTTTTAATTGCCCCTTGGGGATAAATAAAGGGAATTTGAATTGTATCAATACATTTGAAGTGATCATATGGGTGATTTAATTTTAAATTTACCAGAATTTGTTTTTAATATCTGAAATGTTCAAATTTATTCAGGTAAATGGCAAAGAACCTGCATCTAAAGAGTAGTTTAGAATTCTAGTACAAATTGGAAATAGTGAAACTACAAGTAACTCAAAGTTACTTTACTAAGTTCGTAAGCTAAGTTATTTTTTCTTGACGTCTGTGGAGAAAAAAAGGTCTGACTGGTTTGACTGTTTTTACATACTAAGGCTTTTGCCTGTGTCCAATGTAATGCAGTCGAAGCTCATCTATCAGAGATGAATATGCCATCCAAAAATGGAGGAACACACTCCATATTTTGTTGTAAATTATTATAGGTATATCATATGTATCTTTTTTCTATTGTATTTACCAACATCAAGAAGTCACAAGAAAAGAAAGACCACACCATGGTACATGTTTAAATACGGAAAGTTTATTGATCTAATTTATTTATTAAACAAAAAGACAACATTTTTTTCACACACAAGGGTGGGCCAATATCAGACAGAAATGTGAACTCCACTCTGTACAGTAGGCAGTAAACTGTGATATGTAGATTCAAGCTGTTCATATTTTTGGCCACCAGATATGACCGTGTTGCAAAGCTTTGAGTAATGTTAAATGGAGTGATTCTTATATAGCGCTTTTCTACCCTCCCAGGGTACTGAAAGCTCTCTATTCAACATGCCACATTCACCCAATTCGCACCAGCACCGTCTTGTATCAGCTCAGTAACTACTAGTGATGGGTAGATGAGGCCTCATGAAACATTTCAGCACATTCCCCAAACTGTATCGATACTGTGTCGACACAGTGTTGCTGTTTTGCTCCATACTGACACCTGCTGGACCTTAAATAT
>NW_005188279.1:47693-52148 GCF_000239375.1 Pundamilia nyererei
GCGAAATCGTCAACAATCAAATCCAGCTAACTTACTTAGCGAGGTACGAAGAACGGGCCCCAGGTCTAAATAAAAAGGAGTGAGTATCACTACAAAGATTAACCCACAGTGGTACCAGTTTGATATCAGCAAACACTGAGAGCATACATTGATGTGACACCACAGCCATGCTATCATTGCAAACACTGATAACAGCATAAGTCGAATTAAATCGGGACTTGATGAGACCTTTCGAGTATCACTAGAAATATTATAAACAGTCGTCTCTGTACCACAGTTTGCTATCAGTAAACACTGACGGCATTCATTGATAGCATGTCTATAAACGATAGTTTAGCATATATTAGCACAGGTATCAATAAAGGACTACCATATTAAATACTTTTACTAACCTCAGGCAGACGGAGAGGCGCTCTGCAGGTGGGATTGAGCGCCTGTAGTTGGTGTCTAGGCGGCGATACTTGGACCAACGTGGGACAGCAGGTCCTCAAATTGGGCGAGGGAAAGACGGCGATATCGCAGAAATCGAATGTCATCCAGGTGCAGCTCCTGGAGCAAGTGGTGAAACTCACCAAACTGCTCTCCTGTCTGGAGGACCTGATGGACCCAGGTACGGCGAGGACGTCCTTAACACCGCTGTTCTGCTCTCCACAGTACATAGAGAAAGGAGACTCTCTCTTCAAGCGCTAGCTCGACAGCTGCCATCTAGCAAAGATACTGGTCTGGCACAACTTCCTCCCACATCCCTCCCACATTTCCGGTTCACGCGCGATGGATTTTTCTTGGACACGCGTGGAGGTGCGAATGTGCACGCGTCAAATTAGGGGCGTTTGGGGCGTTTTCGCTAATAATCAGAAGGTTGAAATGATAAGATAAGACTTTATTGATCCCATGGTGGGAAAATTTGTGCGTTACCACAGCTCAGGTAAAGATAGCTGAAGAATACAAGAGTATACCAAGAAAATAAAGTCAAGACATACAAAATAAATAAGATTTCGTTTTTTTCTTAGTCAGTTAACACTGACCTAGAAAAAAAGCTTAGTCGCAAAAACACTTCCAGAGGACCAACTCAGTATGTAAACTGAGTGAGTTTATAATTCTTGTGATTTTATACACAGTAGATATTCGCTGTAAACTATACAGGAACATCTACACACTTGCTAAATTGTACAGTACCTTTGACACAATAACAATCATGCTATTCTTATAATCTCCACTAGATGTCAGCAGTGAACCATGGCAAATGATGCTTTGAACAATAACTCATGCGAATTTTCGGATGAATGCTCTTCTTCACCATCCAAGGCACGTATGGGTGCCTCAGGAGCATAGAGAGAAAATGCCTGAAGTGTTTGACCATGAGGATTTAAAGAGGGGGGGAACAGAACTTCCTTCATCACCTTTACCTATTTGATGCAGTGAGAATGGTAACATTTACATTAGTTAGCATCAGATTAGCTTACAGCTTAGTTAGCATCCAGAGGGATCCAGAGGGATCTGTTTCCCCATCAGCACCTGATACACATGCTTTGTGTGTATCGTGCACACAAGGTTTTGTAAATGAGCCAGAGGGATGTTGTGTACGTATTTTTAGACATTTGCATACATGTGAAATGGATGCAAATGAATATGTTACAAATGTAATTATGGGCAGAAATCTGTGCCACCAGAAACTGAATTTGAATAAGTTAAATTTGAATTTGAATTGCTCAGATTGAATCTGAATTGTAACTTGAATAAATGCTTTTAAAAACTGAATATGAATTAGCCTAATTTGAAATTCAATTTATTGGTTTGAAAATGATCATCACTAAAATGAATCCTTGTATGTTGCAGATAAAAATGGAAGGCAGAATGAAGCTGTGAATGTTTTTTATTGGATGACATAATTGTGCAATATAACTTACTGAAGATGTTGAAGATATTAGAGCAGTAAACAGATGATGGTTGAGTCTAACAGGAGAGAGACGATACAGAAACAACACATCCTTATAAGAATGTACAACCTTTCACAGCTCTTTGAACTTTTTATTTAAATGAGCTGCATACATTTCCCACTGAAACTAGCACAATTCCACTTTAATGAAAACAATATTTTAACTGAATATATTGTGGATAAATAAAAGCATTATCAAAGTTTGGTTTCCTGAATGCAGCTGGTATAGTTTGAGTTGGAGATACGTCTGCATTTACACAAAACAAATATCTAGAACAGGGGTGCGGACTGCAGGCCCAAGGGCCGGTGTCCTGCAGGTTTTATATGGCAGTGTTTTTCAACCTTTTTTGAGTCGCGGCACATTTTATAGATCACAAATATCCTGTGGCACACCACCAACCAAACGTTTTCCAAAATGACACACTGTAGCCTTGTACAATACATATAATGGAAAGTTGGTCCCTCAGTTTGTTTATACTCACTCAGTGAGAAACCTGGGCCTGTCTAGATGAACACAAAGATCATATTCTGGGAGGAATTTAAGAAAGGCATACACAAAGCTCTTCCTCAACAGCTCTTAATCTTGTTCTGTTTTTGGTTTGTATAGCAGCCATGCTTGAAAAGTTTAGCTCACATAAATATGTTGTTGAAAATGGGAGCAATGTCAAAATAGCTCTGTTTGTTAGAATGGGGAACTACATGGCAGCAGTCAACCGTAAACTGTGCAAAGATAGATCAGCAAAACTTAGCTTTAAACCACGGCCTTGTCTCAGTTCAGTTAGTTCCTCCTGCTCCTGCAAAGTCATATCCTTTTCAAAAACTGCTGCTGAGCTATATGGGTCCTTACCCAGTAAAGCCATTCAGTGGATACTGAGGGGAAATAAATGGACAACTTCTCCTCAAGCGTTTTCAAATGTTTACCTATTATTTCACACAGTGTGGCAGTTTTCATATCTCCTTGCCATTTCTGAGTGAGCGGGAAAATGCCAATCTTGGCACTTTCCAGATGTTGTTGCCAGAGGTGCACCTTTGAATGGAATCCATTTATTTTATCTGTGCTTTTGAGCAGGTTTTCATCTCGGCCTTACATTTGTGTGCTTAGTTCATTTAAATGCTGAAATATATCTGCCATGTAAGCCAGCCTTGCACACCACTCCTCACTTTGCATCGTTGTACCTCTCATCACTCAAAAACACTTTTAGCTCTTTCCACAGCTCATACGCACGGGCCAGTACTTTTCCAGATCTGCTGGTAAAGTCTCAGTAATGAGTACCTCGCAGTGCAGAAATTAGTGCATAACAATAACATCTGGGTGTATCGCTTTCACTCTGCTAAACCAACCTTTGATGTGCCCGCCCATGGCTGCTGCTCCATCAGTGCAGACACTTGTGGAGTTTTCCCACTTAAGTCCTCCTTGTTCAACATATTTGGATGTAACCCAAAACATTTCCTCTCCTGTTGTTTTTTCTGGCAGTGCCTTGCAAAATAGAACGTTTTCTCTGATGGAGTCCCCATCCACAAAACGCAAATTGGCCAAGAGTTGGCATTGTCCAGTAATGTCTGTAGACTCATCAAGTTGCACTGCAAACTTCCCACTGATGCGTATCTTCTCCAAAACCACACTTTTAGTGTCTGCAGACATGTCATCAATACGTCTGTCAATTGTGTTATCTGAAAGCGGGACACTGGCTATTTCCCGCGTCAGGGCCGAGCAATCTCATTCACAATGACTTTGCAGGCAGGTAGTATTAATGTCTCTGCTACAGTGTGTGGTCTTTGGGATTTGGCTATAAGTTCAGCTACTAAGTAGCTAGCTTTGAGAGCTCTTTCAGACACATTTGCGTTTTTTCTCATTAAAGCTACCTGTTTCTCAGCGTGTTCATACAGGCGAACAAAATAGCCTGTGTTCTTGTTTTGAAGTGAGGGATGTTTTGTGTAGAAATGGTGTTTAAGCTTGCTACCTTGGCACTGTTTAAGAGCTTTTCCACACACACCAAAAATAACAAAGTCGTTGCATTCGGATCTCCAGTGAAAGTAATTCCAAATGAAAGATAACTTTCGCTGTACATTGCCTCGAGCTCACCGTTTTTGCTTCTTGATTAGAATGTTGTCCAGGGCCCAGTTCAGAGCCCTTAGTTTCTGATTTCAAATATTTATCCATCTTGGTTGTAAGTCTATTTCCAGTCCATTTTAAATCTTTACTGATTTAAAATGGACTGGTACTGTCATGGTCCTGCGACCATGACTCAGTGAATTTATGTTTATGTACTTATTGTTATTACTTTCATTATTATTCATGGCTGTTTTGGGATGGTTTGTGTTTGGGATTTTAGACACTGGGTTCTGGGTTTGTGCTCCCTCTGTTGGTCCCTGGTGTTAGTGTTCCCCTGTCTCGTCAGGTTAATCAGGTCCAGCTGTTTCCCCCACCTGTGTGTGATTTCCCAGTGTCTCCTTGTGTATTTATAGTGTGTGATTTCCTCTGCTCCTCGTCGCGTCGTCTGTGTACATACCCTGTGTTC
>NW_005188280.1:0-1738 GCF_000239375.1 Pundamilia nyererei
AGTGTAGTTACCTGTGGTGGAGAGTGCCCAGAGATGAAACAGAGAAAACAGCAGCTTCATTGTGATGAACAGGTCAGTTCTGCAGATTAGTTTGCCTGGGCTGTGATACTGAAGCTGAGGAGCAGCACTGCACTTTATATACTGAACAGGTGACATCAGGTTTGGGTGTGTTTACATTTTTACAGCATGATCATTCATACATTCAACTCTTCTTTCGTCAAATCAATATGTCAGAGCACCTTACCACACCTGTTTTCTTCAAATCAACAAGTATCCAGGCATCAAAACAAAGTTGTTTTTTAATTTTTTAACCTTTTAATAAATGAGAATGACCTCGTGCCTAGCATCATTAAACTGTCATCTTTCATTTTTATTGTGAAACCATGATTGAATTTTTGTTGATACAATTTAATTTGTTTATAACAGTTGACACTTTCAAATAAAATCAGGATCAAATGCAAGGGCGATTCTAGGATCAGAGCTTTGGGGATGCTGAGCACCCAGAGAGCTGTCCAGCCAAGCAAGATAAACTACTTGTCACGATGAGACTTCTTCCCTGTCTCTGTCAGTCCCTGCATCCTTAAATGTCTCCAGTTGCCCCGAGTTCTCTCTGACTGTCTCCTTGGTGCATTTAAACCCCTGTTCCCGTCCTCGTCGTCTGTTGTCTTCGTCTCCGTTATCAGTCATCATAATTTTACCATCTCTGTGCTCGTCTGCAAATTTCTTCATTAAATCATAAGAATCTTAAATTCATCAAGTCTCTATGTGCCTGGGTCCTCGTCACAAAACACGACATCACTGTTTTGTACATTTTAACACAATTTAATCCCCACATTTGTGAAAGAAAAGCAAAACACTTTTTTTTTGAAAAGTTTGTAACAAAACCATCAAATCTGATAAAGGTTATTTAAATGCTGCAAAAGGCTACTACTGCAAAAGAAGAATTGATTGGAATAAAAAAATGCATATCCTAACCTTAATTACTGGGGGAGAATAATGCATGGTGCTCATAGTGAGTAAACAGTAAAACTGACTGCATTTTTTTGAACAGCGATTCACTTTTATTGTGTATGTACAATATAATACAGATACATAAAAAATACACTCCAAAAATAGAAGAGTCCTGATGATGTACAAATGTACAAAATATTAATTAAAAAAATTATAAAAAAATTGAGGCAACTTTGCCTAGGGTACAATGTATACTATGTAAAAAAGCTACTACTACTGCAGCTATTACTATGGCTCTATGGCAGATTTTTTACTTTAGTTTAACCTCCGTCGCCTCACCTTGAGGCAAATCACTTTTGGTGGTCAAATCTCTCAAGCAGTTTAACAGTTTCTGTTTTGCCTGTCACTAGTCCCTGTCTGTTTTCTTACCTGGTTCTTCCTGACCTTGTACTTTCTCCTCACGTTCCTCTCTTTCCTCTCTCCTTCTTTGGACTGACAATCATACACAAATAGATTGTATTCAATTAGATGAAAAAAATTTACATTAATATGCAAAAAATACTATTAAGATCACTAATAAAAAAGTTCTCTCTTAGTGTACTTTCAACTAAAAGGCAAATTTTCAAATCACTTGTACATATGACAAAATAAGCAGCTTCTCTCATTCCATTTCAAACAGGACAGTGGTAACAACACTACGCTACAATAAGTTTTAGATTTCAAATAGGCTGTATAAATCTCAATGGAAGCAACAGGACGGTCAAATGTAGCTGATTTTACTACAGAG
>NW_005188280.1:3693-8393 GCF_000239375.1 Pundamilia nyererei
AACTACTTCCAAAAACATTCAGCTTTGATATTAATGAGTTTTTTGGGTTCATTGAGAACATGGTTGTTGTTCAATAATGAAATTATTCCTCAAAAATACAACTTGCCTAATAATTCTGCACTCCCTGTACTACTAATAAATAGATCAGGGGTAATCGACTGCATTTGTCCAAAGACCAGAATTTTATCTGGAGACACTGTGAGGGCCAGTTGCTCTTATAAAACTAACAGACTCACATTACCTGTACTGCAGCAAGCCACCAGAGGCAATATTTTAGGCTTCGTATTAATGAGGCTAATGATGCACGCAGTGCTTTAGTTTGTGGAGTACTGGCAGCAGAACGACCCGCATATATTACACCATAAAAAACACCACTCTTGATGAGCCTTAACTTGTTAATCCTCTGGGGCTTTCTGGGGTTCCTGCTAGAAAAAGACATAAACAAATGAACTGATTATTTCTCTACAGGAAAACAGTCTGTGGTGGTCCGAGTTTTGCAGGTGCATCTAGTGCAGGTAGAGCTGCTGTAAAAACCCACAGAGCTCAGCAGCCAGCGCAACAAATTCTGGATCCTTGGCTTTTAGTTAGCATTAGCAGCACTGCGCACTGTGACTCACAGCCATGGTCCCGGGTCAGCCCTGACTTTGTGTTAAACTAATCCTAAAGTAATAATGGTATTTCTAACCACTGATACACCACAACCTTATCCTTTCAACAGCTACTGAAAATTAGGGGACCTAGCTTCTATCGGATATTTATATAGAGATCCTCCAGCTTCAAACTGTATTACCCTTTAAGGACCTGCAGTTCAAAAAAGCGCCCCCTCCAACAACCAAACCCATCTATTCTCTGATTGGATAATTAAATTTGTGATTGACATGACATTGGCCAATCAGATGAAAGGAAGAAAAATAGGGTCCAAATTCGTACATGTAACTTGAAACTTGAGTGCAGAGTTTCACACGTATTTTTTGGCTAAGTCCACACACAAATCTTTTTTACACACACACAAATTATTTTTACACATACAAATGTTTTTTACGCACACACAAATTCTTTTTACACATACAACTCCTTATTTACAAGTACAAAACTGATTTACAAGTACAAAATATTTATGACCACAAGTTGAGCCCATAAATGTGCTCATAAACGAGTTGGCGCTCCGTGTTTTGAGGGTTAAGAGCAGGGCTGGACTGGGACAAAAAATCAGCCCGGCCATTTTGACTAGAGACCGGCCCACCAGGTATTATAGGAAAAACCATAAAGCCTTTAAATGAAAACAAACGTTGTTTTGACAGTGATGTACACTGTCTTGTTGGTATATATGTATCAATCTAATAAACTTAAACCTACACCATCCTCCCTATTCTGGTATTCTAAACAGTACTTAGCCAAAACCCAAAGACTGCTTGGTTGAGTTAACTTCCTGAACTATCTACAACATATGGTGGAAACCTGAAATTAAGACAGAGAAGACTATTGGTAAGACATGACCATTACTGAATATTAAAAATAATAAATGACAGATTTAGTGATATTTTCATAAACTATTTATTTACCACATCACATCAATAAACAGCATGGCAGGGCAAAATATTTTTTCTAACATGGCAACCTTTTAAAAGTGGAAGGAGACAGAAAGAGGTGAGAAAGAATAAAACTTAACTGACTTTTTGATGGCATTTTACACAAAGTACTAATACAGTATCTAGAAAATGTGGGAAAATACTGGCATCATGTACAGTACCTTCTTCTGAAGAAATTATGTTGGGACCCTGAAAAAAACTTACTATGTACAATAATGGATTTCTATAAATTTGACATCAGATGAAAACTTTGGTTGTAAGATTCAGATAATTATTTGTTAAAAGCTAGAAATTTTAAATGAGAATAAGAAAGAAAAGTATTTCTTTGTGCCCCCCTTTCCCTGTTAATGCTCTACCTGGCCCCATGGCAAAACTTTGCTAGACCCGCCCCTGCACAGTTACCAGCTGTCAGCTACACAGAAAAGGATCCTGGTGTAAGTTGTCTCTCAGAAACAGTTCATAGCTTTCCTTCAACCCATTCATGTCACCTAAAAGGTAAACCTGTTTCTCCATCATACATTCAGCACTGATGATTCAGTAAGGACATCTCCTGTTTTCATCTTCATGTTTCCCTCTCACCTGATATACAAACCGATATCATGACCAGCAGCTTTTACGACCGTGGCTCCAACAAATATCAGCTGATACTAGAAAGTAATATTAAATAAATTCTAACAACAGCTTATCAAGTTTAAAGGCGCTTCTGCTGTTTAACGCGACCTCCGCTAGTTTCCTCTTTCTGGCGCAAAGCGGGAGATAAACAAGCAAGAGAGACGGGACTTGTGGCAGAAACGCCGATCAGCTGATCATTGATCAGTTTCATGATTGAAGTAGCTGAAGTACGGGACAAATCCCGTTTATTTTCAGCTCAATACGAAACGCATAATATTAACTCTGAATACCAGAGGACTCCGTTTTTTACTGGACGGTAGTCAACTCTACTAACTAACCATATGAATAAAATAAAGTTCACCAGTAACATCATAACACCCACCCAACTGTATAGAAAATCCATCATGCTAGAGTACACAGTACGAGTTATTGTAACTGACTGTAAAAAGTTAGCACAACAAAAATAAACTACAACTAAACTTGGTTTATATATAGACTGCAGGTCATAACTTCTTACCTGAAGCTCATTTCACCTGACAGTCGGACCTGCGGCCGCCTTGGGTCTCTCCACCTCCGCCTCCCCTTTCCCCCATCCACCTGCTGGCCTCCACCACTTCCTAATTTTACTGAATCTGTGAAAGCTCCACCATAGCCACTACCAAACAATTGAGTTATTTTTACACGTCTGCCAGCATCTGTCCAATCCGCCACCTTTCACTGTTTACACAGTTACGAAAAAAAGACAACAACAACAACAAAACATCGGCCCATTTAAAAGAAAAATTTACCATCGGCCCACCGGGCAAATGCCCGGTATGCCCGATGGCCAGTCCAGCTATGGTTAAGAGTTTCATTTATCACTGCTTTCCTGATTTGAAAAATTGTTAATGACGTAGAGTGCAGACGGTTTTGCAGCATGCTTACATACACATGAAAATGGGTAGAAAAGTGTCCGGGTCAGGAAGTCGGAACAAGATGTCCTGAACTGGGACAGCTGAAGGATAACATTAGATAATAGAATAGAATAGAAGGCCACACAGCGTGTTTTTATATCTGTCTTTTTTATTCCAGGAATGTGAGCAGATAGGAGGGTGGACTGGACTGAGAAGATTCGAATGGAGCATCACATTGGGGTGCTGGGAGAAGAGAGCCATAATAAATAATAATGTTCAGTTATTGTCACAGTATATAAGCCCATGTACAGCCAATTTCAGGGTTATAATTGGTGTGAGGCAGGCTGTTGTATCACACTGGGGCCCCGCACTGTAAACTTGTAATTTCAACTGCTAAAGTAAATTAAATCTTTTTAAGCTAAAGAGATTTCTCCTGAATTCCTTCTGCTGTTTGCTGCTGTTCGGTATATTTTGGTTAGAGCCTGATGAAACTTGCAGTTTTGGAATCTGTGCTTTCAGAGTAATTGTTTGTCCAAGAATGCTGTCAGGCGAATGGGGGAATCAGCTATTTGTATTTACATCCTTTCACAGAATCTGTTTACCGACTCTTTAATTATTTGCTGCGTTAGCTGTGACTCAGGCATTTCTATGGAAATGTGCAGAAGTGTTAACAGCTTAAGCAGAAAGTTAATACAGAAAACCAGAGCTTTAAAGAAGAATTAACTGATACGTATGTATTCATAGTGCAAACTTTTAGAAATGCTGTCCCTGGGTGCCTCATTTGCAAACAAAGTTTCACTGTTGCTATAGCATAATGTAGTTGATAAAGATAGGCTAACAGGTTCCTCTGAAGACACGGAAATCATAGTTATTTATCATAATGTAGCTTAGGGCTTGGTTACCAAAGAGAGAGAGACAAAAGATGCTACAAAGTTAAGACTAAAACAAAAGAGAGAAGTGCAAAACACAACTATTAAATTGCCATAAAAATTAGTATTTTTATTCTCAAAATCAATATAACGCTATGACAAAAAAATGAGTGATCATTGTAAATGTTATTGCAAATTTAATTAACTTATATTATATGAAAGTTTTCTTTACGACATATGTTCAACATTTTCATATAAAACCTTGATTTTACTCATTAACACAGTGCAAACAGTGTGGTGTAGTGTCTGTTTGATTTTATGTGTATAAATAAATGTCAGATGTTCCTTGATGCAAGAACTTACAGTCATAACTGGGAGGTAACCGTCTGAATAAAATATAAAACAATAATGTTAATCACTCTTTATTTTCTTGCCCCGCATGTGCTTCATTTTTTCCCATAGAATTGGTTTGTTGAGAAACTGGCAGCTTGTGAGAAACGGTCTAAAACCTGCTGCAGGTGTGGCAGCCTCCTTACCTTGCGCGTCAGATCAATACTTGAACAGTGAAGTAACTGTACTTTTACTCAGCTACTTTACTGAAATGTCTTTTAGGTCAAACATTGATTTTCAGTTTTACGGTTCTATGCTTTGTACAGTTTTCTCTTGTTATGATTGTTACATGTCGCAAATGTTACACCCCTGAAAACAGGGGGAAAAGAATCACGAGAGTGATTATG
>NW_005188280.1:9378-11212 GCF_000239375.1 Pundamilia nyererei
TAAGTACAGTTCTCAAGTCATCAGTGAAAAAGTGTCAACTTACATTTGCTGGAGTCCATACAAACCAATGGGCTGGGTGCAGTATGACTGCACAGCTGGAATCCATGGAACCAGGCCCGGGTACACAGGAAGCAGTTGCGGTGCTGGCTGAACACTGTAGCAAGATGGGGTGCCCAGTTGGTCATACGTCATCCATCTTGGCGGGTGTCTCTCTCGCTGTGGCCGCTGAGGTGTCTCCTCCTCAAGTCTCTCGAGTACAACAGGTGGAGGAGGGGCAGGTATGTCACCTGCAGTGGGCTCTGCCTCCTCACAAGTTGTCTCCATGACAGCTGGGTCAGGCGCCTCAAGATGGTCTCCAGCAAGAGGCTCTGGTGTTGGTGCAAGAGCAGGGACTAAAGCTGCGGGCTGAGACGTTGCTGTGAGAAGTTCTTGTTCTGATGGCTGGGACACAGGTTGAGGTGGTGCGTAATGACAGCGGTATTCATCAACACTGCCCTCATCATCAGAGTCTGGCACAACAGCGACAGGTTTATCAGTCTTTTTCTGTTCATGTCTTGTACGATTATCTTTTTCAGGCATTTTTTCAAAAGGTAAGTGGTCACATGACATAAGCAAGTTTCTGTGAAGCACTCTAGAGCGACCTCTGCCTCTCTCCGGTCTTACCTCATAGATAGGGAGGTCAGGCCCCATTTGTCTGACTACTGTGTGAACAGTGTCCTCCCAATAGTCTCTCAGTTTCCCTGGGCCTCCTCTAGGTGTCAGGTTTTTGACCAGAACTCTCTCACCAGGTTGTAACACAGAACTCCTTACTTTTGTGTCGTAGTGTCTTTTGCCCTTTTCAGCAGCTTTCTTTGAATTCTCATTTGCTATAGAGTATGCTTGTTCCATGCCCTTTCTCCATTTTTCAACATAGTCTCTGTGGTCACTAAAATCTGTTTCTGAGTACAGTCCAAAGAGCATATCTACTGGTAGCCTGGGTGACCGTCCAAACAGTAGGTAAAATGGGGAGAAGCCAGTGACTTCGCAACGTGTGCAATTATATGCATACATTAGTTTGTTGATAGATTCCTTCCAGTTTGACTTTTGTGTTTCAGTTAGCGTTCTAAGCATTTGCAACAATGTCCTGTTCATACGTTCAACTTGACCGTTCCCCATTGGGTGATAGGGTGTTGTCCTAGAACCGGCCATGCCACACAGTTTCTTGAGCTGACTGAATAGCTGATTTTCAAATTCACCTCCTTGGTCATGGTGAATGCGACAGGGGAAGCCAAACTTTAGGGCATAGTCATTGAATATCAGGTTTGCAGCAGTTTTGCCTGACTTTGAGGTGGTGGCATAGGCTTGGGCAAAACGTGTGAAGTGGTCAGTTATCACTAGAATATATTCATAACCGCCTTTGCATTTTTCAAGATGGAGAAAGTCTATACACACCAGCTCAAAGGGCTGCGTAGTCACAATGTTTGTTAAAGGAGCTCTTGTTTCATGGCTGGGCTTTTTCTGCTTTACACAGGAACAAACGTTGGTCACATAATGCTCGATATCTGCCTGCATGTGTGGCCAAAAGAAGCGTTCACGTATCAAAGACACTGTGCGATCAACATCTTGATGGCCCATATTATTGTGCAGCTCTTCAAGTACAGTCTTTTTGAACTGATCTGGCAGGACTAGCTGTTTCCGGGCAGAAGTGAGTCTGTACAAGATGCCATTGTTATCTAGTCTTAACTTGCCCCACTCTCTGAACAAGCATTTTGTCTTAGGGTCAAATGTTCTTAGCTCTTTGGGCAGTGGTTTTGAATCTGTCTGTTTACACTGTAATACAGGGCTTATAACAGGA
>NW_005188280.1:37486-40877 GCF_000239375.1 Pundamilia nyererei
TTATTGTTTGCACTGAAGCACCGCAGCAATTTCCTAATGTTGTAAACCTCAACATCTGGCAATAAACCCCATTCTGATTCTGATTCTGATTCTGATTCTGATTATATGCAGTAGTCCTTCAACCTGTCACACAAACAGCCAACAAATCATCTAAACCTCATCAGTTACCATTTCAAGTGTTTTAACAATGATCATCAAGCACAACTGACACTGAAACGCGGTCACACAATGTTGCGTTACTCTCTGAATTTACCACACCGGCTGTTGTTAAACCGATGCCATTGCCACCCTCTCTTTGTAACGTAATGATAGGACATCACAAATTAAACATACAGCACACTGTTCATCAAGTATGATCATGTGTCACACACACCTTACAAGAAGTTCTTTTTGTTCTATTACTATTTTTTCTTTCTGTGAAGTAGAAATAATGCAGGTTATTTATGGTGTATTAATTAAGTGTTTGACCATTACAGTAATTTTTTAGCTATTTCCCTGGTATGTCACCCCACGACCTAGTTATCTTTTAAATATATGCTTCTTTATTAATATTTCTTTACTCAAACTTCTCAAGGGTGGCCCGAGGGCCCAATGTCCTCTAGTGGGCCCCGTGCTCTGCCCCATAGAGCCTTGTTGGCTAACGCTGGGCATACACTGCAATTTTTTTTTCAGTCGCATTATTCAACTCCTGCTCAAAGTGTACGACCGAATCGCAAGGGTTAGAAGCTCATAGCTCACGATGCATGTTCTCACACTATACGGCCCAATGCTCTGATGCAACCTAAGTGCTTACACTGTGCGTCCATACACAACATGTGGTGTTCTTGTTAACGGATGTAGCAGAACAAAAACCCCGAAGTGGGGAGACAGCAATCTGAGAATTTGAAAATGCTCACCTAAGAGATTTCTGTACGCAGAAACATCTAAAAGGACAAGCGTGTATGGACAAGGAAATGGCTGGGCAGACATGGGCAGTATGGTTTGTCAATTCTACAACGAGAACTGGAGGTAAGCAGCAACAGCTAAATTGCACTTATCTACACAGGTACGTTATCTGCATGTGAATTACCCGTGTTGATGTAGGCTTTATCTAATAATGGGTAAACTTTTAAAGACATCTGACTCATCTACTTTCATTAGGCAACATTTAATTGTAGCCTATCAGTGTTTTATGTAATTGGCTTACTGACCATTAACTATACTAGCCTGCCTACTTTTACCCTTTTACCTGAGTAGCATGCTAGTGAGTGACTTGAACATCTACCAAAGTGATTTTGGAGACATCTTTCTGCTTTATACAACATTGGTTAAATATCAGTTAGACTCTTCAATTACCAATAACATCCAACATCTAATATGTTGCTGTATTATTGTTGTGTTCTGTGTAACTAGGGCAGATGATATGAAGGGTTTTCGGGACCTTCTTCGAATGTCTGTGGAGAACTTTAACTTTTTCTTTGAGAGAGTAACTCCTGATATCATCAAGAGGGACACACACCTCAGGATGGCCATCAGCCCCAGGGACAGGCTTTCCATTACCCTACGATTTTTGGCAACAGGCAAGTGTGCGGACATGACATTTCTGTAATCCTCCATATTAAACTAGAATCTTGGGCATGAGGCAAGGTCATCTACCTATATCACATTAAGAAGACATTCACCCCTGCAAGTACATGCATATTTTTGCTTTTCTACATCACTGGCCCTCTAAATGCAAGTCTATCTATCCACATCCATACTACTACTATGTTCATACTACATAAGCTACTACTACTACTACTACATTCTAATCTCCCTCCATCATCTAAAATCTGCCATTCTACGAAGATCCATTCATGTCCACTTTCCCTTACATTAACCATCTAAATGTACTAGGGCTGTCAGTCAATTAAAATATTTAGTCACGATTAATCGCATACTTATCAATAGTTAACTCAAGATTAATTGCAAATTAATCACAGATTTTAAAAAAAAATCTGTTCTAATGGAACTTTAACAGGATACTCTTCATGTTTTTAATACCATTAACAGTATGTGAGTGAACAAATATACTTGCTTTATTCAAATATGTTTTTTCTTTTATTGCAACAATTCAAAACGATGAAAAGTCCAAAATGTTCTTCAGAAAAAAGGTAAAAAAGGTACTCAGTGCTCAAAAATATGCTGAAAGGAAACTTAAGCATATACTCCCACACAATGTAACTGTTTAATTTACCATTAGACAGTTAAGCCGCACAAAACATATTCCCATCTACGTGGGAACAGAGAGACACAAAACAGAGAGACAGAATACACATTAAAAATAAA
The DNA here is from genome assembly GCF_000239375.1 of Pundamilia nyererei. Classification (NCBI taxonomy): domain Eukaryota; kingdom Metazoa; phylum Chordata; class Actinopteri; order Cichliformes; family Cichlidae; genus Pundamilia; species Pundamilia nyererei. The sequence continues at coordinate 39,794 of NW_005188280.1, forward strand.
AATACAATAAATAAAATGCATATCGTTAGCTTCATAGCATAAGTGCCTAAGTCATTTTTTGGTCAAATTGAGATTTTTGCCTAACTTTACTCCCCTACCACTGCTACATCATCCTGTCCGTCTGCCTATGTCATCACAAAAAAATGACTTAGGCACTTATGCTATGAAGCTAACGATATGTAACTGTGGGGAGTGTAATACATAAGTGTATCAAGTGCAGTTAGGCTTTACCTTAATACTTCCAGTGTCTTTGACTAAAACAGTTTGGCTATACTTCTTGTTGCTCTCCAGTTATATTTAGCAGAGGCTGAGCAAGACAAGCTTCTTCCTTTTTCTGTTTTCCTAACAAAACATGAACAAGGAAACACCACAAAGGAGAAAGAAAAAAAGAACTAAAAGCATACAGTGCATAGGGATGGGTACCGGTATCCGGTGCCAAGAAGGCACCGGTTCTGACATAAACGGTAGTAACCAGAACGAAAAGCAGCGCACATTTCAGTGCTTTATTTCGGTGCTTTTTTTTCCTGAGATGTCATACACTTTGGATTCTAGCCAATCATTTTACCTTTCTGAGGATAGTAGGCGGGCCCAGGTACGTACGTTCTTTTAGAGCAGAGCTACAGAATCTGATTAAAAATGCCCAAGGCGAAGTGGTCAAACTCTGGCTGTACTTCACAGCAAAAGATGCAAACTCAGCAGCCTGCAACAAGTGCTTTAAGGTGATACTGTGAAAAGGAGGTAACACCTCGAATCTGAAAAACCTGGCAATGTATAGCATTTTGTTAAAAGCCGTATGTGATAGCTTGCTGCGAGACCTCACACCGTGCACATCTACTGGGGGTGTGCTGCCTGTTATCGGACCCGGAGTTAGCAACATCCCCCCAAAACCCGAAGAGTAGAGTCCTGGCCCCTAGCCCTGCCAGTGTAGCAGAAATGATGACGGATGATGATGGCAGCAGCAGCTGTTCTTCTCTGCGTGAGTAGCTTAATGTTGTTCGTGTGTAATTTACGTTGAGTAGGCTAACCATTCATCCATCCATCCATCCATCTTCATCCGCTTTGTCCGGGGCCGGGTCGCGGGGGC
>NW_005188280.1:42346-49154 GCF_000239375.1 Pundamilia nyererei
GGAAGACGTGTCAGTGGGATTAAGGAGGTCCTCGAAGTATTCCTTCCACCGCCTGACAATTTTCCCAGTCGACGTCAATTTAATAACGTGGTTAGCCTACTCTCGACTGAGAGTAGGCTAACCACGTTATTAAATTAATGCATGTAAGGTGAACTAGCAAACACCGTCGTAGTTACATGCAGCTGTCTTCTTGTTTGATGGCAGATACTCTCTTCACCCTGGCCAAAAAGGCTAAAACGAGCAAAGAAAAAGTGGAAAACAGCTAAACATGAGAGGTTTTTGGACAAAGTTTGTGTTTTTTCCATTGATTAAGCACTGCTTCCAGCCAAGAGAGATGCCATAAATCCCTTATAGCTGCAGAAAAGGCTAACATTGTTTTTTTACAAAAAAAACAGCTGAACATGAGAGGTTTTTGGACCAATTTTGTGTTCTCCATTCTTTAAGCACCGGTTCGAGCACCGTTTAAGCACCGCCACCATTTCAAAAGTACCGGTTTGGTACTGGTATTGGATAAAACCTAAACGATACCCATCCCTAACAGTGCATGGGTTGTCCCTATTACTTTTGTTTCTTTGCACTGAACCAGTTGCTCAAACATATAAGCATTTCTACATTTTAGATGACAGGGCAGCTTGCTTCTTCTGAACAACATGCCCAGAAAGGGAAAATAACCTCTCACATGGTATGGATGTGGCAGGTGTTGCCAAGTACTAGAGCTAAGTGCCTCTCCTCCGTCTTCATAACAGTGAAAGCATGCAACAGAAGTTCCCACTGTGGTGAAAAATAATGCGCTGTTACCCCAAGGTAGCTGTGATTACTTAGAGAAGTCCAATAGTCTCCGGGGAGTGCAACTGTGTTGGTCTGCCCCAAAGCCTCCTCGACTTTGGCTTTCTCATCTTCATACAAGTTGTGTATGTTGGTTACAGTGGTGGCTCTTGAAGGCAATTCATACGTGCAGTTGTTGGATGCTATGCAAATTATTTCAAGTAGCCCCTCATCCTCCACAATGTTAATCGGCTTGCAAGCTGCAGCCACCCATTTTGCTATGGCTGTTGAAAGTTTGTTGGCTGTAGAATTGTCCAGACGTCTCCTTTGAAAGCTATCCGGCGTGGATTGCCTTTGGCGAGACGGAGGAGGGCTCTCTGCGTTAGCTGTGTGCTCGGCTAGCAAGTTTGAGACTGTATGTACTACGGTGATAACTCAGTTCACATGAACAGTCAATAGAAATTACTATGGTCTTGTCAAGAGAAAAATCTGGCATTGCTTTAAAATTGACCTTGCCGTTCAAAAGACCTTTTTCTTTATGCATTTCTGCTCACATCTACAATTGCTGCATGCGTCGCTTCCTGACACTGTTCCACCTTTTTCACTTCCATTTCTGTGTTTGCGTATGTGCAGTGTGGGAGGTTGCGTTAAATCTGCTTGTGGCACTACTTCAACAGTGTGATACCATCACGAAGGGCAACCAGGATTTCAAACAGGTTTGATTTTCTTGTGACCATATGATTGCTGATCAGGAGCTGGTCGTGAGGTGTATTGAAATCTCCCAATTCTTTTAATCTTTGGGCTGAAGGAAGGACAATACTCGGTGTATAAATGCTCAATCAACAATCATTTATTTCCATACAATTCAACACTAAAGAGCATTAGAACGTCCGGACGGGAGAGATGCTGACAGGGGGTTACCGCATGTCTCAACATGGTGGAGGGTTACTCAAGCTCTTATAGCCTCTAGTGGCCCCCACCTAGTCGTAAAAGCCTGTTAGAGGAAAAATGATTCTATGTTTCTTTACCTTCTTTTAAATGTACAAAGATGCCCTTTGTCTGTGTTTAGATTAGTTTAGAAGTGTCTTTTTCACTTTCCCAGCAAGGACATATTGTTTCAGATTGTTTTATCTTTCCTAGCTCTCTGCTGACTAGACTAGCACCATATATGGAGTTGTTTTATTTTATCTGTTTATTATTTTCTTATCCTGTTCTCACTGTCTCTGTGATCTGTGGCTATAAAAATGCCAAGCCACTGTCCATGGTTGTGGGTTGTTCTCAGCAGCTCACCCGTGTACATGTTTAAGACCAAAAAGTAACTTTGTCTCATTGTGTCTTTATTCCTCCTGGGTTTTTTGCAGGGTTTTCTCCCAACATTTCTTGGTCCTTCGATGCCGGATCACCTCCATCGTGTCCTATCTCCGTGACCAGTCCACGTTGAATGACTGTCGACAGCTCACACACTAGGTGTGTGATAAAAGTCCAAGGGCGTTACATTCGGGTCTTGGCCAACATTTTAGAAAGCGACCCACGGCGGTGGGGCCCGATCGAGGTGGACCAGATCCGGCGACACTGACCAGGTAGATACAGACACACTGACACAATCTTGCGTAAAAGCGTATTTTGAATTCAGGGAATTTAAAATAGCGGAAGTAGCTCGTCGACTGGTAGCTCCCCATTTTTGTGGGTTTAGAGATCTGGGTAGCTTCCCAGCTGGGTCTAGACTGGGTGTATTTTAAATTCAGGGAATTTAAAATAGAAAGTACCACGTCCGCAGAGGGACTGGTAGCTCCCCTTACGATAAGGGTTCAGATCGTGCGAACAGGTGTGAATGTGAATGTGTGTGTGTTGTTTTAATTAACGGAGCAAGCTGAATTTTCGCGGTCCAATAAGAGACTGAGCTGCTCCTACTGTGTTTTTCTTTTACTGCTGTTCACTGACGTACTGGTGATTTGAGAGAACGGTCGAGTTCCGTCTCGTAAAGTTCACACCGCTTTTGGAAGTAGTCCGAAAGTAGAAGGGCGTGTGAGCAACCACTCTCATTCCTAATACCAGCGAAGGTGGATAGCAGCTGTATAGTCAATTTACTATAAATAAAATAAGTACATGCATAACTAGAATAAATAAATAAGTAAATAAATAAGTAAGATACGCTAAATAACAAATAATAAAAAATGGGAAATGAAACCTCAAAACCTGTTGCCAGTAATGGACAGTATACACCAAAACTCATCAATGACGAACAGTGGATAGAAAATAAATATCCAGGTGCAGAGAAAATCAGCGCAAGGAGATGTCGTAATCCTAAAAAGACGTCATGTCCTGTGTGGGAGGGTATATGCAGCCCCACAGCTTTAAAGCAGCTCAAAGACAGTTTATTAAAAGAAATAAGTGAAACCACAAATTTAAGAAAGAAAGGAAAACGCACAGATGAATTAAAATTCCTAGATGCATGGAAAAAAGAGCAACAGAGACGTGCTGAGAATAAAGAAAAGAGACAGAATAGAAAACAAAAGCAAAGCTGTGAGGCGCCTGAAGCGACGAGTGCAGCTCCTCCCCCCTATGTTACTGCCCCTGCATCAACTCCCCAGCACACAGAGAATGATGCAGCTGTGAATAACCCGTATGGTCCAGTGCAGGCAGATTTAGCTAAGATGTCACTAACACATGAACCCAAAGCAGATATAGGGGAAGATCATATAGGCAGGGACATATGGCCTGACCCCCCCAAGCCCCCCAGGAGTATTTCCATTAATAAGCGCACCAAACCCCAGATATGGTCAGCCGACTGGACCTATGGGGCATAGAGATGCCCAGCCCACAATTCTTGTGTTTAGACCATGGTCACATGAGGATCGAAAAAACGTTCTTAAAGATGTCCCGCCTCTGAATGAGGGATTTGACACATGGAAGAGAGCAGTTGAAGCCATTAGGACTCAGTGGTATTTAAACGGTCATGAAATGTACCAGGTACTTCAAGATCTTTTAGGTTTGAAGTTTGGCTCAGTGAAAGGCTCTTTCACTGGGGGTGCAATTAATAACCACTTAGACTCTTTAGTAATCGGAAACGGGCCACAACCTCTGCGTGCAGGTGACCCTGACCTAGAGGGTCAACTGCATAACTTCTACGAACGTGTGAAGCTACAACTAGCCCCCAAGCCTAACTACAATAAAATAGGAGAGGTGAAACAGAAAGAAAATGAAACTGCATCAGACTTTCTAGACCGCCTGCGCCCAGTTTTCAGGCAGCATTCAGGGTTAGACTATGCCGATGGCGATGCAACGCCATTCCAGCAGCAGTTAAAAAATGCATTTCTAAACGGCCTGCTCCCACCAATCAGAGCACATGTAGAGAAACATTGGGTCACAATGAACACTGGCAACCTGCCAGACGCTCTGTTGCACGCTGAACATGCCACAAAAGTGCACAAACAGAAAAATAACACTAACGTCTTCACCATAGATTCAGAGACAGGAGGCTATCAGAGACAGAGAGGGAAGAAAGGTAACCGACATCAAGGCCACAAACAATCACACAGAGACAGCAGATATAACAGAGACAATGCCTGCTTCAACTGCAGAAGAGAAGGTCACTTTGCACGAGATTGCAGGAGTAAGCCACACAGAAAAATGGCAGCAGACACGATGCCAGGCAAAACAGTGGCGAATCTATGGAGAACAGTGATATGTGACTAGACAGCACACAAGAAGTGAACATTGATGAGGGAGGAGAAGTTTTTAATATAGAGCAATTGCTATTAGGGTCAGAACACAAGCCAACGCTGCTAATTCATGTGAACGGGCAGCCAATCAAAATGCTATGCGACACAGGAGCAAGCAAAACAGTTTTGAGGCAGCCACCTAAGAACTTAGTTTTCAAAGGACAAATTAGTTGTAAAGTCAGCCACAGGCCACACCACTGTACAACAACTAACTGCCCCTTTAGAACTAGTACATACAGAAAGTGGCCGCAGGTGCTTCATTAAATGCATATATGACCCGTCGTGTCCAGTAAATCTGCTAGGTAGAGACGCTCTGACAAAACTTAAGATAGGTGTGATACCGGAAGAGAATGACATGACTGCTGAGTGCATGCTAAATGACAACACACCAGAGCCAGATAGCATTAACACAGTACACAGTAGCCGCGTGTGTCTCTCTCAAGGCCACGGTGTTCCACATTACTACTGGACTCTCGCGTTGCCAGAGCTAAAAGCACTACACGATGTGGCCCGTCAATATACACTTGCCACATCCACTTTCCAGAAACCAACTGAGTATCACAACATGTTGAGATTTAAACAAACTCCAGGCCCAGATCCACCTTATGATCAGCAAGTGTGGAAGCTAGGAAAACAGAGTTTGACTATACAGCACCTGTATATCACAAAGTCTGGAAATGCAGTGTGCTCTGTAATTCAGTCAGCAGAAGTCAGAGCTTTGAACCGCATGGCTAAGCCACATGTGTCTGTAGCGCATAACAATCACTCAGACTGGAAGGATTTAGGAAATGTGTTAGCCAGGGTTGAAGCAGACACTTATGAAAAAACGGAGGACACTCATGAAGGCTGGCTGCAAGGCCGCCGGGCGGGTTGTCTCCGGTACACACTGGGTTGGTTGGTCGCAGTCAGACCTGCAGTGCATCTAGCCGATGTTGCTGCAACAAACGCCCAACTAACTGAATGACACCAGGCAGCACTAGCTCAGCTGCCTAAAACTCTCTGGTCTATAGGCCCTGCTGATGTAGGACTTATAAAAAATGCAGATGAAGCAAGAGTAAAACCTCTCTCAAAACACAGACCAGTGATACCTCAATACCCACTCACTAAAGAGGCAAGACATGGCATCTGCCCAGTGATAGCGGACATGGAGAAGGCAGGAATTCTAATAAAAACAAAGACAGCCACCTGTAACACTCCTATCTTTCCTGTTAAAAAAGCTACCACGGGTACATACCGTCTAGTACATGACCTGAGAGCTATAAACGAAGTGACTGAACAGATTCCACCTGTGGTTGCGAATCCACACACTATTTTAAATCAGGTCACACCAAAAGAACAGTGGTTCTCAGTAATCGACCTCTCAAACGCTTTCTTCTCAGTACCACTACATCCAGACTCACAGCCATTGTTTGGCTTCACTTTTGAGAGTCAGAGGTACACATACACTCGTTTGCCACAGGGTTTTCAGAATAGTCTAACTCTCTATGCAGAGGCGCTGAAGACGTCAATGTCTAACTGTAAACTCCCACAGTTAGGTCAGTACTTGCTGTATGTAGATGACATTTTAATAACCGGCCATTCACAGCAGGCGTGTAAAGATAACACACTCGCTGTGTTACAGCACCTGGCTGAACAGGGTCACAAAGTCTCACAGCACAAGCTGCAGCTGTGGAGTGATAAGGTTATCTATCTCGGACACACACTCACAGGCCAGGGCAAAACACTGCTGGGAACCAGAAAGCTGGCAGTGCAAAACACACCCAAACCAACAGCAAAACAGCAGATGATGAGCTTTTTAGGCTTGTGTAATTTCTGTAGAACTTGGATCCCAGAGTATGCACTGACAGTTCAGCCACTGCAAGATATGATCTATGGCAGAAACCTTGCTTTACGAGATACGATAACGTGGACGGTAGAGGCAGACACAGCATTTACTAACTTAAAGGTGGCTTTACAAACAAACATAGTCCTGGCACTGCCTGATTATGACAAGCCTTTCTCCCTGTATGTTGATGGGGGGGCTGGCTACATGAAGGCAGTTCTGACACAGGCTTTTGGTGAGAAACAGCGACCTCTAGCATTCTACTCATGTAAGTTAGATGCTGTAGCTTCAGGCCTGCCAACATGTGTGCAAGCCTGTGCAGCAGCCGCAGAAGCAGTGAAGAAGTCAGCAGATATTGTTTTAGGGCACAAACTAGTTGTCAAGGTTCCACATGCTGTCACATCTATACTGCTGCAAGCCAATCTCTCTTACCTAACTCATGCCAGACAGCTATCGTATGTAGGCATTTTACTATCACAGTCTCACATCACATTGGAAA
>NW_005188280.1:50286-52142 GCF_000239375.1 Pundamilia nyererei
GTTTCAGATTGTTTTATCTTTCCTAGTTCTCTGCTGACTAGACTAGCACCATATATGGAGTTGTTTTATTTTATCTGTTTATTATTTTCTTATCCTGTTCTCACTGTCTCTGTGATCTGTGGCTATAAAAATGCCAAGCCACTGTCCATGGTTGTGGGTTGTTCTCAGCAGCTCACCCGTGTACAAGTTTAAGACCAAAAAGTAACTTTGTCTCATTGTGTCTTTATTCCTCCTGGGTTTTTTGCAGGGTTTTCTCCCAACAAAGCCTAAACATTCACATTCTTTCTTTGTTACGACGCCTAAGTTATGACCTCGGCTCCCTGTCTTTCTGCTCTCTGTAAAGGTGGGGGTATGGAATGTGGTCTGTCTTCCCCTGTCCTAGACACAGAGTCTCCTGCATACAACCTTTCTTTTCATGATTCAGCAGTAAAACATGTCAAGAACACAGTGTGAGACATTCACAGCAGATCAAGGATACAGAGTGATGCACACTTTATCTAATGAACTACAAAATGAATATGTTCTTTTAACCCAAAAGTATAATGAGAACTCAACTACATACACAGCACACAATCTAAACTAAAGGAAATTATATGACCTACAGCAGTTAACATAATTCAACTACTTTAACTACAGATATAAGATAACATATGATAACAGAATAATCTCACAGGTGTTAATCGCTTCTCATTATGTGTATTACTACACGATGCACGACACACGATTAAGGTGAAACTTGGGCCAATCTCCAAAATGGTCACACGAGTGAAAAATAGTCTCGAAATGGGCCAAAAATGGCACAAAGTATGCCCAGCTTAAACCAAACCAATTCTTATGCTTTCAGCATGACTAGTTTGCTAATTAGTCAGTGATGGTCTGGGGAGGGGCCTCGACAAGCTAGGCAACGGGCTGCCTGACTGCTATTAGGTATCATCAAGAAATCCTTGGGCCCATTTTCAGACCGTGCTCTGTTGCAGTGGGTCCTGGGTTCCAATGCCCAGCCTCAGCATTATTATTAGTCTCATGCAGGATCTCAATGATGCCGTGGATCAAGCATGTCCTTACATTACAAGCATGCATACAAGCACATGGGGCCATGCAAGCGACTGCTACTGATAATGCTGCATTGTTCTGAAAAAAAAAAAGTGCAATATCAGCACAAAATAATGTTTATATTCAACAACTAAAGAAAAAAATGGTTGTAGAATGGACCCTTTTATACTTCAAGCTTAACATAAATAGACATCCAGAGTGGAAAACAGTGCAAATAAATGCAAACATGGGTTCATGAAACTCATCTTTTATCAAGATTGATGTCAGTGTAAGCTGTTTCTATTATATTCAACCTCAGACTGAATTTTGTGTTATTTCTATACAAAACTTAAAACAAGTTTGAAAAAAAGTGTTTTTCATATTATTTTTTGTTTTCGAGCCACGGAACTGTTTAGCCTGCACACAGTTTTTTTTTTTTCAAAGCAAAACTTGAGTCTATCAATTGTACGGTCAGACTTAACAATGACAACACACAGACGTCCAAGCTCCATATAACGTAGGAATGATTTACAAACATTCAGAGATGAACTTACACACTTGCTTTACTTCTCTGGGATAGCTTGCTCGGAGATGAAATGCCAGTTTGGCAGCATGTAGCAAGAATCCAGATGCTTTCAGTGTGAAGTAATTCCAGACAGCCGTCAGGTCTTGCACGCGACAGCCGCTCTTTCACGTAACACATATTGCTCTGAGGTGCTAGTGTCACTACCTGGGTTATGCTACTTCGCAAGTTTTGTGAGGTGCTTTTGTAAATATTTAATGGATCGGGTTACATTTTTTATTTCTCCCCATTTTCTGATCCG
>NW_005188281.1:0-2214 GCF_000239375.1 Pundamilia nyererei
TTTGTTATTTTTCAAATTCTATATTTATTAAGTTATGCAGCTTGTTTGCACAACAAGGCTAAATAATTATATAAACTTTTCTCAATCTAAATATTGGACTTTGGTAGAATTAAAAAATTATTGTAGTGCAGGTCTATGATGATTTTTAGTGCTACTATCATCTAGTTCTGATTCTGGTTCTGTCTTGGTTACGTCCTAAGTAGTCCTGATTTTAAACTGTTGTAGTCCTGTTTTAATTCCGGATCAGTTCTGGGTCTGGTTGAATTTGGGTTTAGTCCTCGTGTCTTGATACAGCCCGACTTGCTGCTTAATTAAAAAACTAATTTAAGGTGTCCTGCATAAGTGATATATATTTTCCCTATATGAAGTCATTCTTTTTTGAACAAAACTCAAAACAGAGGCTATTAATCTTTCAGCCACAATCCCACATGCATACTATCCTTTAGGGCCAAGCCCTGGGTGTATCAAATGTCTGCCTCCGCCTCTGCTGCATCAGTTTACAGATGCAGGTGTATTTAAAGGTGTTTGCATTATTTTGGCCACTCATTAAAATACACCAGGACGTTAAAGTTTGTTTTTATATACCTGCCGAGCACAGCTGTCCCTAATAAACTAACTAAACTGACACTTTAACTGAAGTGTTTTCAGGTTTTTCATTTAATGTTCATGTTTATAGTAATGGTGTGTTCTGCACTTCTACAGGTGACCTCACCTTCAGCTTTGACCAGCTCAAAGACAAACAAAGAGGATTGAATGATTGTTTTTTGTTTTGTTTAAATTGTGGGTGTGAAAAGGTTTCTCCAGGGGGCGCTGTCTTCCTAAACATAAAGCCTGTGTGCAGACACTCTATCCCAGGGGTGCCCAATCCCGGTCCTCGAGAGCTACCGTCCTGCAGCTTTTAGATGCATCCTTGTTCCCACACACCCGAATCAAATGAATGGCTTGTTATCAGGCCTTTGCCAAACATGATGGCATGCTGAAGAGGTAATCAAACCATTTGATTCAGCTGTGTTGGAGTAGGGCTGCATCTAAAAGCTGCAGGATAGTAGCTCTCGAGGACTGGGATTGGGCAGCCCTGCTCTATCCCCTTCAGAGGAGCAGCGCTATGTTAGTCAGCTGAAACAACATGTTGTGACTCCTTCAGTCTCAGCTGACTGCAGGTTCCAACCTTATAAACAGCACATTTGCACGATGACTGAAACCAGTGCACTGAAGGAACAGGGAGCTGTGAGCTCACTTTATGATCATTAATATGCAAATTGTCTTGGCTATTGATCAGCAACCACTGATCATTGATTGATGGTCATGAGTCCCATTCACAGAGAGTTGGGGGAATGGCTGCAATCACAGCATTGTAAGATGGTGACAGATGTACCCTTAGACCCCCTCCTCGAATCAGAGATGGTCTTTCCCTTTTCACGTAAATGTGAAAAGGGAAAGACTCCGCGCTTAAACCAGCATTCCTCCCTGTCCAAGATGTGTACATCCTCATGAGACTAAATAAGTGTGCGTGTGTGTACAGGAAACGCTGAAGAAGAGAATCTTGTCCTGATTCTTCCTTACTCCTCCCTGTTGTCTCCAGAGTTTCTCTCTTTGATGCTTCTTTCTTTAATCGCTCTTCTTATTTATTTTTCTCTTGACTTTTCTTTTTTCTTTTCTTTCTTCACTGGTTTTTCTGCCTTTGTTCTTTTCTTCTTCTTCACTGATGTCTCTGAGGTTTTTCTCCAGTGAGTCGTATTCATCTGTTTGGTATTTACCTAGAAAGAGAGAGAGATCAAATGTCAGGCATACACATATTTTACGTATGTAAATATTTCGTTTTGTTGGGTTAGTTCTTAGTTGCACTGCAGTATGTCCTCCGGGCTTGTCACTACTTGTCATTGGTGCAGCAGCAGCACCAACAGCCAACATGTTGTTAATTTGACACATTTCCTGATTTGCTTTTAGTTTCTTTTTTATTTTGGTGTCTCAGCTTTTCAGCTGCACCGTTTTGCCACTCTTCCACTCCAAACTTTGTTCTGCACAGTGAAGGTCGGAGAGGGCCCAGTTACATTAGGAAATTTAATTTGGCAATCAACATTTTCTCATCCCAACGCGTCACATACCGACGCCATGTAGACCTTCTATGACTCTGTTGTGGCTTCTGCTATCTTTTATGGTGTGGTCTGCTGGGGCGGCAGCATCTCTGCTGGGGACAGGAAGAGACTGAACAGG
>NW_005188281.1:2607-4459 GCF_000239375.1 Pundamilia nyererei
TGTATTCTATTTTTATCTTATTGTATATTTATTTTATTTTATTCCACTGTATATAGTATTTTATTCTATTCTGTACAGCTGTGTACTGTATTTATTCTTATTGTATTCAAATTTTTGCCTCATAACTTTTGCACTGTCCACTCCTGCTGTGACAAAACAAATTTCCCACGTGTGGGACTAATAAAGGTTATCTTATCTTATCTTATGTGACAATCCATCGGTATGTTACGCGTTCGGAGGAACGAGAGCCGTTTGGAATGAATCTATACATGTAAATGTGTTTTAGGTTCTGATCGTGAATCACTTTGGAAAACACTCTCTGACAGGGTTAGGGCTGGAATGGAGGACTGGAGCGTGTTCTGTTGGATTCAATTGACAATCTAGAGCGTCTCATAAGGACGGGTACCTTTCACCTTACTATGAGACGCCTCGGGACGTGACAAATCGTCGCTATGTTACGCGTTGGGAATGAGAATGCTCGGTTAGCAATACGCTGTCATGAAAATGAACCAACTGGCTGTTCTCGGTGCGTGTGGGGCTGGTGCACAGCGGCCCTTTAATTGACCCATCAGCCCGAAAGTATGTCGGTCCGTTGGTCAAAATGACTGGTGTGCCAGATTACCATCCCAGCCCTGTGTGTTACTCACATGTGATATCCTGAAAAAATCTCTTCTCTTTACTGATGCAGACCTGTTTCCCACCAGCAAGGATGAAGGAGCCAGCTCCACACAATACTTGGCAAGCTTTCTGAAGGAAATGAGAATGGCTCCATCCATCCAGCTGAGAGGACACTTCCTGTCTCAGGTCATTACCAGCAGTGACTCCATAGATTGATTTTAAGTAGAAATGTTACTTCCTGGTGCCGAAGGTCAAATGAAGGAAAGTGTTCACTTCCTGTTTCAGATGACACTGCATAGATCAGGTTGGAGCAGAGAAACAGTTCCTGGCGTCAGAGGTCATTTCGTATACATCAGGAGAAGAGGACACTTTCTGAATTCAGGTTTTCACTTAGACTGGCATATATGTTGAGCTCATCTACCCATAGCTAACACTACAAGTCACATTTCATTCCATCTTTTCAGATTTCGAACATGAGAATGTGGACTAACAGAGGTGAGGATTGGACCACCAACTTTCTGATCAGCAGATAACCTGTCTGCCTCCCGAGTCCTGGCAGTGGAGGATTAATAGGAAGAACCAACAAGTCCTGACATGTCTTCCTTTAAAGAGAGATGATCAGATTTTGAAAAACTGATCCTCAAATATGAAACGAGCTCATGTGTGTGAGCGCATTATTTTACTTTGCAGAGGTCAAATATGAAGTAAAGTCTCAGGAGTGTCATTTCATCTGCTGATCATGTGGAAGAAAAGCTGCTGCAGACATCAGATGGTCATCCAGTGGAAACCTGTCACTCCCAGGCAGGTTTGGCTTCACATAACTCTAATCTATGCTTTAATCCCTGTCTGCACTGAAGACGGTGGGCTGTCGTTAATGACGGTGAGAGTTTTCTTTTCCTAAATGCTGAATTCAGAATTAACACGAAGTCAAGTTTTAATGTGATTACTCTCAACCTAAAAACCCCAAGTTAAATCCAAAGAAAATTTGTGCTTAGTGACACAGAGAGAGGCAAAAGGATGTCCATGTGTTCTGAAAATTCTCTTCATGCTCTCCCACAAACTGTAGAGCTGAAACTGAAGCAACATTTTGCTAATTTCTGCCAAACAATAAAACCAAAAAAACACATTCAGATTCATCTTCAGTAAGAGGCTGCATTTACTCACAAGAACCATAACAAAAGTGTTTCAAGATCAGAGAGGCTAAGGACAATTACAGGAGGAAGCTGGAGTGGAA
>NW_005188281.1:6387-7708 GCF_000239375.1 Pundamilia nyererei
AGTAAAACACTGCAGATAAAGATTATTAATCTGAAGCTTTAATGTGGCTTTGTTTTCAGATTTTTTAGCTTGTCGACTTTAAACTGTGTGTGTGTGTGTGTGTGTGTGTGTGTGTGTGTGTGTGTGTGTGTGTGTGTGTGTGTGTGTGTGTGTGTGTGTGTGCGTGGGTCTGTGTGTGTGTGTGTATGTTTGTATGTACGCAGCCACATTAAAGACAGGACTTCACCTGCTCAGTGATTCAGGGTTAGTTTTAGTGTTCGTCTCAGTCAATGCTGAGATTCGTAAATATGACTCAGAGTCAGACAGGTGTTATTTTCAGGTGTGATCAATTCCATATTTATCCATCAAGAAATCTGTGTAGAAGAAGGAGCTTCTTGCCCTCTTATTAGACACACTGATGCACGGAGATCTCAGCTGATGTTAGTTAGCTGCGGGAAACAGTACCTACTGCCTGGTCAGACTGAAAGACAGATGGACAGGCAGAGTCACAGACAGGTTGGTGGACAGACAGGCAGGCTGATGAAAAGACTGAATGATGGACAGGCAGACCGATACACAGACAGACTAACACAGGGACGGACATCCCAATCGGACCAGGAGTGACTGTTTGTTGTTCTTATCTAACATCCACCTGGGCCTGAGTTTTTATCTGACTTAGTGCTCAGCTGAAATAAAATAATGATTGTGGTTGAGTTTAACATCCGTGTAGGTACTAAAAACGACAGCCTCAACACTGGATTTAATCTATCATTAGATTGAGTTGGTTTCTTTTTCATTGTGAACATGTGTACGGTGTGCTTCCTTATTTCCAAAACTTCTCCAACATGGGAGATTACCTTGAACCTGCTTATTTGTAATTTCTAGTGTAATGAAAGATGTGTCCACCCAAATTCTGCTGAGCATCTTGAGTTGGTTGTTGTGTTCTGGTTTTCACTGCCTGCTATGGAAAATGCAGGGTATCGGATCACAATATCCAACAACGGATAGTGAGAGCAGCTGAGAAGATCATTGGAGCCTTTTTTCCCTCCATCACAGACACTTATAGCACCTGCTCCATTTGCAAAGCCACCAGCATTGTGCACGACCCCACACACCCCTCACACGCACTCTTCACCCTGCTGCCTTCTGGAAAGAGGTACTGGAGCATCTGGGCCCTCACTGCCAGACTGAGGAACAATTTCTTCCCCCAGGTTGTCAGACTCCTGAACACTCAGCGACTGGACTGACACACACGCACAACTTCATACACGTCACTACCAACCACTCGTCTGCAGTATCTCACAATCGCGCACGCACGCACACACACACACACACACACACA
>NW_005188281.1:7904-12702 GCF_000239375.1 Pundamilia nyererei
CTGCGGTGGAGAGGCGGTACAGTGAGCTCACAGAGCGGCGCCGAGGTGTGAGCGCTCAATGTAATGATCTTCTTCGTCTCTGTGAGTATACAGTGATGGTGGAGACGGAGGAGTGGGTGTGGAATAGAGCAGCTGTCCCTGAGTGACTGGTGCCGAGAACCGTCAAAACAGTTGCTAAAACAAATAAAAGTGACGTACATGTGCATGAAATCCTGTGTGTGTGTTGGGACCTTATCACAGTTGTCCTGTCCTGTCTTGTTTACTTTTGCAATTTTTTGCACATTTTTATGTTTGTCTGTCAGATGTAGCACCAGGGTCTCAGAGGAATGCTGTCTCACTCCACTCTGTACTGTACCACTGTACATGTACAATTTTAATAACTGTACCGTACTCTGTTTTTGGTAACTATTGTCCTTGATGTAAATATGTAAAAAAAATTGTGTATGTTTCTGTTCTGTGTCCTGTGTGCTGTTTGTTTGTATATGTGTTTTTCTTGCTGCTGTTACAACCATATTTCCCCTTGTGGGACAATTAAAGGATTATTCTATTCTATTCTATGGTTCGAATGACAATAAAAGCCACTTGACTTGGCTAGTTATTTATCAATGTTTTCTTTGCTACATAATTCCATAAATCTTGTTTCATATATGTCTCCAGTTTGTATCTATAATGTAGAAAGTAGTGAAAATAAAGAAAAAACATGACAAAGTGTGTCCAAACGTTCAGCTGGTAGTGTACTATAGTATGAGTTCCTGAGCCCAGATTTCCTCCTATGACAGATGTGTTTCCTGTATATTAAACTTCCTCTCTTTAAGTATCAGATTACTTCTCTTATTTGATTATTCATCCCATTGACATTCACTGACACCAGAGTTACATTCCTCACCTTTTTATTCAATTTTCAATTCAATTCAATTCAACTTTATTCATATAGCGCCAAATCACAACAACAGTCGCCTCAAGGCACTTTATACTGTATAATATAATACATACAGAGAAAAACCCAACAATCATATGACCCCCTTTGAGCAAGCACTTTGGCGACAGTGTGAAGGGAAAAGTTTTGTTCTGTTTTGGCTTATCACAATCATAGCAATCCACAATAACTCTAAGAACTTGGAAGAAGATGACAAGAAACTGAAAATATATATTTGTGACCTACAGTGTCCCTGTGGTTTGAGAGGTATGACCCTTTCCAAATAGGGGCGAGGGGTGAGATCCGGTCACCCGGCCATATACTTTCCAATCCATTATGACTTTGAAGAAACTATGGTAATGAACATCCAGTCTCTGATTTTCACTGTGCACTTCAGTTTCCATTGGGTTCAGCTGTTTGCCACCTCAATTATAAGTTCTTGGTGTTCCTTCGCTGTGGAGGTCCGTGCTTTGCTGCAGCGTCTCCAGCCAAATTCTACTCCTCCTTAGCTCCTCGGCTGCCGCCACGATCGTATGTCCTGGCGCCCCCCAAACTCTGCTTCAGGTCCCAAAGTCAAACGAACACTGTGGCATCACTTAGAGTTACAAACTGTCTAAATTCTTTCATGGTGTAACAATTGCACCTTGCAACAGTTACAAGGAAAAGCACCTTCTGAGTAACAAAGTTTCACAGAGGAAGCATTGCTTTAGAAAATTAAATAAAGTCAATTTGAAAAATTCTGACAGGGCTTTCCCACTGATTCTTTCAGCTCCTCACACTCGTCTCCAGGCTTTAGCCAAAGCTGTGCCAGCCCCTGGATGATGACATATTCCTGTCTCCTGGCTGGGATGTTGGTGGATAAACACGGACTCGCACACACAGACACACTTACAGACACAGACACACATACACGGACACAGACACACTCACAGACACACGGACACAAAGACACACACACACACACACACAGACCCACACACGTACACAGGCACAGACCCACACACAGACCCACACACACACACACACACACACACACATACGTCCTCCTGCTGCTCTCCCGACTGTGGCAACAGCACAATTCCCAGAAACTACCCTTCATGCCAAAGACAAGCCATAGATTCCTGTCAGCAGTGTGTCTATGTGAATACACCACATTTCAAACATGTGTTGGCTTGTGTTTACATTTTATATGAACTGAGTGCAGCAAGACAATATTGCGATGAATATGACACACACATGCTGAGGGTATGTGTGCGCGTGTATCCTGTTCATATGTGGCTATAACTCATGCAGGTGCAATAAACAGTGTTGATCAAAATGAACTTCTTTCAGCTTAAGGCAGTTTGGAGACTTTAAGAGAATCGTGCTTCTTTCCCCTGGACTTCTGTAATCCTGGGAATAAACACGCCTTCCAGCTGAGTTCAACCACTAGAGCTGATCACACACACTCGGTATGATACTTGAGATCCGACCAGATGGGCTGCAATGTGTTTCAGAAATGACCCCGAAAATCTTGTAGGTGTATTTTTGACTCAAGCTGTGCAGGACGTCAGAGAGTGACCTACGCAGTACTCTGCACACATCTGCATGTTGTAGCTGTATACTGTCACTAGGGGGCAGTGTTTGTAATAAAGTGGACTTTGATTGTGCTGTTGTTTAGCTTTAGTTCCACCCATGCTAATGGCAGTCAGAATATATACTGCTCAAAAGAATTGAAGGAACATTTTTAAAATTTTTGAATGATTGATCTGGTTTGTTCAGTAGCAAATGGGGATTTCTTAATCAGTTTCAGATACGTTGGTATTAAGGAAATTAAGAACAGGTGCAACAGAGAGGCAACAATTAGACAATCCCCAAAACTGTAATTGTTTTACAGGTGGAGGCCACTGATTTTTTTTTCCTTCTCATATTTTCTGTTTTTTTCACTAGTTTTCCGTTTGACTAGGGTCAGTGTCACTGCTTGTAACATGAGGCCATAGCTGGGCTTTACAGAGGTCACACAGGTAGTCCAAATCCTCATGAAGGATACATCAATATGTGGAACTGCCAGAAGGTTGCTGGACAGGGCCGTAAAAAGCTGTGCTGTGGATCAGCACAGTCCCCTTCAGATGCTGCTTTCTATTTGTGCAGCACATTCCAAGTAAACAAGCGACATTTGTAACAAAAATATGGGCTGTATGCGATGCCAGGTCCATCTATGTACAGGTGTATGCTGCTAAACCTGCTGGTGCACATCTTCTTACAGGTGAACAGTAAGAAGATGAGCATCTCCCTGCACTGGTGTCAAAAACAGACAGGACTTGGTTCTCATGAAAGTTTGCCTTCTCTGGTGTCCACAGAAAAGAGTAGAATTTCAGGTGAGGAGTTGGAATAAAGCTGACTAAAACACTGAAACACGGGGTTAGGTGATGATTTACAATTTAGGCTTTATAAACAGCCAAACCAGACGTGGTCGGTTTTGACCCTGGGAGGACAAACGGTCTGATTATTTCCTGCTGTTGAGAAAATTATTGCAGTTTAGAAACAGCAACCTAACTCAGCTTTGACATATACGCAAACAACTGCCTCTAATCATTAACTATAATCAGAATAATCAGCTGCAGCACTATCGGAAAGACCACTCGATGATAATGCTCCAGAATATCACAAACATTTCTTTAGTTAAGCACTATCAAAGTAATGTGTGCAATTTACATTTCTTTGATGTTATTATTTACCATCAAACCCTCACCTGGATCAAAAGTTGTGTATGTAGTAAAAATACCACACACAGACATAAAACTTTAACGTGTGAAACAAACAACAACAAACCAAAGATGATCCAGTGTCGTGCATGTCAGATCTGAACAACTGGTTTCGTTCTTAAGAAAGAATTTTTCTCACATGTTGTTTTACACACAGCAGTTAGTGAGCTTGTAGAGTTTCACAGTTAAACTAACATTTTAACCCAACACACACTGTCTGTATATGGATACATGCCACACACACACACACACAGATCCCCTCCCTCTGTCTTTAACATTTTCTGAATAGTTGCTACGACCACAAAATACTTTCCCAACTTCTGTGGCTGACTAAACTGGAGTCGCTGAGTTTGTTCAGCACTCCTCCTCTTTCTCATCATTTCTTCTTCTTCTCCATCTTTCCTGCTGTGTACACATTTCTTGTTCTTCAGCTATCCTCAGCTGACGTGTTTCTTTTCCCTTTAATTACTCCTAAAAATCATTTTCTTCATGTCAACTTTTGTTCCTTTCAGGAATATGCCTATACTTCCAGATATCAAATTTCCATTCAGTTAGTGTAAAGTATTGGATGGTAAACTTAAGGATTTAGTTGAATAATTCTTCTGATCGTTATAAAAATCAGTCAAAAATACTGTCAGATTTGTATTGGACGCAGTTAAGGGTGGAGGCCCTGGTGGTCCAATCCCCAGCTGTTCAAACTAATTCTTGGTACATCACCTCTCTGCAGGGGAACAAGCCTGAGCTACTTCATGACGTTCAGACATACTGGCTAGAAATAGTTAGACTGGCCTGAAACCATGGCTAGAGCTCTGGAACCAGTCCAAGGGAGGTGACCTCGGTGAGAGGTGGAAGGCAGAGATGGGTATAGCTGTGCTGTGGATGAGCACAGTCCCCTTCCTAATCCTGCTGAAGTAGGTCAAGATGGCGCCTGTGTTTGGCTGTGCCGCTGCCTTCGTCCATGTGTTTGTTTATTTTATATGCTATGGCTACAGCGCGCTCAAGCTGGAGGGCTTTCATCTGCTGCGCGCGGACCGGCAGGCCTCTCTCTCTGGTAAGACCAAAGGTGGAGGTGTCTGCTTCTACATTAATAGTGGCTGGTGCACAGATGTAACAGTGATTGCTCAGCACTGCTCTTCCT
>NW_005188281.1:47175-52118 GCF_000239375.1 Pundamilia nyererei
TAGGACCCCAAAGCGCTTTACACTACATTCAGTCATCCACCCATTCACACACGGGTGTTCACAGACACGGACTACACCTTTCTTGGCTGCTGCCTCAAAGCACATTGTGCGCTGTCGATCTTGCGTGCTGCACAATATCGTTTATTATTTAGTATCTACTGATATCTACTGCCAGCTAGTTTATTGTGATGGTGCTGTTTTTTTTTATTATGTTGCTCTTTGCTGTTTGCTTTCTCTTCTGTTTTTTTTCTCCATACAGGTGATCCAGGTGTTTTGTTTGTGTTTTTTTTCTCCCCCCCCCCTTCTCCACTTTGGTTTTCTTTCTCTCCCTCTCTTTCTTTCATTCTCTCTCCCTGTCCTATCCCCCTGTCATGTCTGTCCCGTTTGTAGCAGCTGAAAATAAAATAAATTCATAATTATAATAAAGGTCAATCAAATGGACCAATATGGCAAGGCCATGATGATCCACTTGGTAAAATAAATCCGCTTGGCATCTTTCTTGGCCTTAAGACAACAATTCTGATGGCTAAAGATCCAGATGGGACACAAAAGAAAAAAAAAAGAAAAAAAGAAATTAGGATCTCTCCAACACTTCACATTTTTAAAACACATTTGAAAACACATTTTTACACACTCTCTAGCTTTTAATTGTGACTGAGTTTTGTTTTTACTATGCACAGCACTTTGGTCAACCTGTGTTGTTTTTAAATGTGGTTATAAATAAATTGATTGAATTGAAAAAAATTGATTGACTGACAGCGCACAATGTGCTTTGAGGTAGCTGCCAAGGTGGTGTGTGTATAAGATAAAGGTCTAAATATCTCTTACTCTACTCAGATTTCACAGAGTGTGTATTTGTTAATAATTTGATTTGAATTATTTTGGATGAGGAGATGTAAGATTATGGGGAGCATTTTGTACTTTACAGTTTTGTTTAGTGTAATGTTTACAGTTATATTGTATTTTCTTTCCTTATTTAATTTTTTTACACTGTTCCTTTAATACGTGGTAATTGTGCACAGGGTGAGCGGTTGCGATGGGCACTGTGGAGTAACAGGGCTTTAACTAGCTGTGGAGTCAGACAGTTTTCTTACCGTGTTTGGCAGTGTACAGGAACATTCAGACGGATTACTGTATTTCAAGACTGTGCAAATAAATGTTTGCATGTTTGTTTTCAACTACAAGCGGACTTTGTGGATTATTTTCAACTGCACAAGGACACGCGTACGGCCTGACTTCCACGGTAATAGTGTGGTTTGTGTCTATGAACAGTGTACACCTGTGTGCACACCTGTTTGGATCAGCACGCTTGTATTCAAAAGGTTTCTCCATGTAATGATCTGCTAGAGGGTGTGGGGAGCCATAAACCCCGCCCCCCAGGGCATGAAACAGGCATGGAGGAGATCCACATCCCAGGCATCCAGAAACCCTAGAGTGCGAGAGCCCATGGAGGACCACTGGAGGGGCATTCGTGCCACCCTTCTGGAAAGAGCTGAGGAGAGCTGAGCTGTGGAAATATTGTCTGACATTAAACCGGTCTGTGGTGCAAAAAGGGTTGGGGACCGCTGCTCTAGGATGAGCAACAGGTTAGCCATGGCACATAGAAGGTAACAGGAAACAGAAGACTTTGTCAACTTGATGCTTGAAAAATATGATTATTGTTTGTCTGAAGGAGATCTTTGCTTACAAGAAACTGTTTTTCCAACAGACACTCATTTCAATATCAAAGAACACCATCTGAATGAGTGAAGGTGGAGGTGATTCAGTGATGACATGTTAAACCCTCTGATGTTATAAATCTAAGCTAAGGGCCTACTGGACAGCTCTGATAAATAAAACAGCCTTAAAATGACTCATATAACTAGCGAAGGGGACATCAGATCAGCCGTCAGGCTCCTGAACACTCAGTGACTGAACTGGACTATTTTTGTTTTGGGTTTTTTTTTATAGTTTTTGCACACTTTGTCATCCTGTGTTGTCTGTCATATGTAGCACCATGGTCTTGGAGGAACACCATCTCTCCTCACTGTGTACTGAACCAATGCACACGGTTAAAATGACAATAAAGCCACTTGACTTGACATGATTCACAGGCCCCTTTCACATCATGCATCTTTGTTTTATCTCCTGACCTTTGCTTCTACCTTCCTTTAAGTGTGTGCACACGTATATCTCTGAGAAAGGGGCTTGGAACTGATTTAAGATGTCAAAATTACAACAGAAGGAAAATTAAAGACTTTTTAAAGGAAGCCGTGCTATGAAAATACTTACATGAGACTCACAGAAAGCAAGGCGATAAATGACAGGGGCAAGGACATAAAAAGACAATAGCCCATAAGAGATGAAAGGCAAAAACAAGTGTTCAGTTAGAGAATATATGCATTGTGTTCAGTGGGAAAGGTCCTGCGGTGCTGCAGTAAATTAATTATAGGAGAGAAAATGATAAGTTCTGCTGATGCGCTATGAATAGATGGACAGACAGAGAGACAGCTGACAGAGCAACACAAGTTAACCATCTTCACAGTTTTAAGGAAGGTGGTGTGGGGTTGTTTCTTAGATGTTGTAAGCACACAGTATCAGCATATCTCTTTTTCTTACTATGGTCAGTAATGCAAGTCATTTATGGATGCTTTCCAGAATAATTTACATATTAAAATGTGCTATTTGTTCAGATTTTACAGTGGATTGTTGACCTGTCTATATTTTGAAGTGTACACATTGTTTTCGTCATGAAACTTCAAGCTTAAAGTATTCATGTGATTGTTTTCATATGTCACATGTACCATAGAATATCTGATGCATTCAGAGCACATGGGTGTTTGGAGGACCCAGGTGCGGAAACAGACGAAGAAGGCAAAACCTTAACTGAACTCAAAGTGAGCCTTTATTAGGGCCGGTAAACAGTAGAGCAAACAAACTACAGAAATGACCTAAACAACGAGCCTAGACTGGGAAACAACTAAAGACTAAGACAAACTAATACTCTGATTTGGACTGTAACTAAGAGCTATGAACACGACATGAAAAAGCAAAGGAAAGACTTCTGGACTGGTACATGAAGGGCTATGAAAACATGACAGGAGCAAATTACTATGAACATGACCAGAACGGAGACTGAACAACTACGACTCATGATGTGTAGCTAGAATGACAGGAATGATAACAGATGACGCAACACAGACTGAATGAAACACAGAGACTAAATACCCACAAGGTTAATTAGGGGAAGTGAAAACACGAGGGACACCAGCTGGCACACATGAAGCTAATAACAGGACAGGGGAAGTGAAACTACACAACACTGGACTCTTTCAAAGTAAAACAGGAGACATGGAGATTAAACATGACATGAACTTAACATAACCACACAGACATGAAACATGACAGGTAGACGCATGGACCAGGGAGACTGAGCACAGGAGGAGATGACATAAACAACAAAGAAACAAAGGACTAAACAGCAACCTCGAAATTAACTAGATGAACTAAACTAGGGCACAAATGAATACCAAAATATATAAAAAACTCAAACACTGGGTAACACGACCCAGAACCATGACAGCACATTTAAAAACAACAGGAGTTAACCCATTTGACATGGATATCTAGCAGAAATAGAACAGTATAGAAACAACAAAAAATTTGCAGTAATAAACAAAATAAATGCACCCTACAAATGAGTGATTTGGAGGATCAGACTTTAGGCAGAGCTGATAAGTTGTCAGACTGTCATTGTCTCCATCATACACAGAGGTGGATCTGCAGTATGGTGAGATGGAGGCTAATGATCTGCTGTGGAGGCCCCTAAAGAAGAAATGACATTTTCATGTTCCTTTGTGAATAAACTACAGTCACTTTGTCCAGGTGTTTGTCTTCCTCCATTATGAAAGAAAAAACATTTTATTTTTCCAGTTATGGTCATGCAGTCTCTGGTGGGTTTTTGGGTGAGGGGCAGGAATAGTTCTGCTCTGTGGTAATAACTTTTAGCATGTATTAGTCTAGTGTTTCAGTTTAATGTTGGCATATTAATCTAGATCTGCATCGGTTACTAAACGCTGATCTTCACCATCAAGTTTCTGTTTCGATAAGTTTCTGTGAATCTTTGCTCATAAAGTGAGCTGCACACCATAATACACAGTCAGGGGTCATCTAACCGACGTGCGCGACTCTTTTGTTTAGTTATGTGTTGTACACTATGTGACCGTGTGAGCGCGCACGTGTGTGTGTGTGAGATATAGGTGGGGGATTCCCACAGCAACCCATGTTAATTGTGTGTATGTGTCTCCTATCCATCATCACACACACTTCCCTCCGTTAGCGTGTTCTAAAATAGAATGGTGTGTGAACATGACCTCTCCCACACATAAACACACACACACACACACTCTCTCTAGTAAACACACCCATTACGATGCCATTGTGTCTTGGTTTCTTGTCCAGAATGTGTATGTGTGTGTGTGTGTGTGTGTGTTATCACGAGTTATAAGGAAAAATGTCCTCCCTCCTTTTTTCTGTCTTTTCTTTCTCGCCACAAAGTCTGGAGTCGCTGCCAAATTTCCTTTGTGGCAAAGGTGTGGTGCCGCGACACACACACACACACACACACACACACACACACACACAAGATGGACATCACGTGATAATGACATAAAGACATACAGATGAGATGGAAGTGACTGACCCTTCATACTGCATTGTTTCTTCACTTTATAACAAATCAACATGATTATATATCAGTCACTTGACACATTTTTAGTAAATAGCCAACAACCCCAACCGGCTGTGGCAGATGGCTGCCTCTCCATGAGCCTGGTTCTGCCTTAGGTTTCTACCTGTTACAGTTTTTTACAGACGCTAGGACACATGTCTCAATATTTAGGTCACTTTTGAAAAACTCCTCACACAGTGAGCACAACAGAAGTCTATGTGGGCTAAACTGAGGA
>NW_005188282.1:0-682 GCF_000239375.1 Pundamilia nyererei
CTTGGAGTAAGACAACATGCATGCAGAGGATGGTGTGGACAAAATACTCATTTACCTAATAATTCTGCACTCCCTGCATATGCCACCAACCTTTCACTTTCAATTTTACCTACTCTGTGACACAAAAAGCAAGGGAAAAACTCTTGTTACTGGAGACTCTATTCTTATAGAGTCTATAGAGAAATCAGCTACCAAAAGTGTTTGTATTCCAGGAGCTACAGCAGGTGAAACTGAAAGAAATACTGCAGCAGCCCTGCCCTCCCTGACCCTGGTTCTTCTGGAGATTTCTTCCTGTTAAAGGAGAGCTTTTCCTTTCCTTGTCACAAAGTGCTTACTCAAACATCACCACCTTCATTACCTCGGCACCTCACAGCTTCACTGCTTCACCTGTCTCCCTCTCATTCACACAGGTATTCTGTCTTCATTTCTCCACCTCTCCAGGCTCTCTTCCACCTGCTCCCTACCCTGACCACAGATCGTTGTTGCCTGCAAATATCGTAGTCCACAGAGATTCCCGCCTGACCTCATCTGTCACCCTGTCCATCACTCCAAACAAGAGGGGCTCAACATAAAAAAACAACAAAAAAAAAGAAAGAAATCATCCTTGATAGTTGACACAATGTTTTCAATTCATTCCTCTTCTGGGATGCCCAGTTTTATCTCAACCCACTGCATGATGAAA
>NW_005188282.1:702-1738 GCF_000239375.1 Pundamilia nyererei
AAAAAAAGAAAGAAATCATCCTTGATAGTTGACACAATGTTTTCAATTCATTCCTCTTCTGGGATGCCCAGTTTTATCTCAACCCACTGCATGATGAAAAGACGTTTCTGGTCAAATTCAACAAGCTCAATGCAACATGATAACAGCATATCAAAAATTCATTAAAAATAATCCTTGATAGTTGGCATCGAAATCTCAATGGATTGTTTTTTTTTGCTCACCTAATTTACATGCCTGCATAATTTCATCTGAATCCACTCCAAGGTTACAGTTAAATTAAATTAAACAGTTATATTTAATTATAGTCAAAGAATTAGATAACAAAAATTACATCATGTTGAAAATCCATTAAAATTAATAAAGTACAAATGGAAAAAAAGTCAAAGGAATGTGACAGTCATTATTAAAAATGTATTAATAATCATCCTTGATGTGGAATTCTCAATAAACTCCTCTTCTCTTTTTTGATGAGTTCATTTAATGGAGTATTTTTCCCACCAATAAAGCTGTCGTTTTAAGTTATGTTTCTGTGTTCGAGTCCTCCATTTGGGTCCTTCCTCCTGCCTGCCACACAGCAGACAGTGACACTGTCTGGTTTTTGTAGATGCTGCTGTCTTATAAATCCTACCAGACCCTGTTCTTTATATATAGAGAGAAATCAGTGACATCCAATGCTGTCTCCCCCTCATCGGCTGCTTTCAACAAATCAGGATTGATATGAGAGATATATGGAGCTTTGAATGCATGAATAAACACTTCAAATGAATGACATCATAGAGAATAGTCAGAGAGTAATGGCTGCACCCCATGATTTCCCAGAAACCATGTGACTTAGAAAAAAGAGACAGGGTTGGGCCACTGAATGGCACAAAGTGGATACACGCATCCTTTAAAGGTGCACTCACTGTAAGACTGCACTGGTCAAAAAGTGATGTGATACAGGGAGTAATATGTTTGTCTGCGTATTTTACAACACAGCAGCTCACAGTTTAGATGAGTTTCTAAGACCCACAGTTTAACTTTCAAACCCAAAAGC
>NW_005188282.1:2346-4250 GCF_000239375.1 Pundamilia nyererei
TGTGTGTGTGTGTGTGTGTGTGTGTGTGTGTGTGTGTGTGTGTGTGTGTGTGTGTGTGTAAACAGTGTCAGACTGGGACATGTAGGTGTGTATTAATGTGTGTGTATTTCTAAACAGTGTCAGGTAATAACCAAACACAACCCACCTGTGTAAGTGAACATCTGTGTGTGCTGGTGTCAGAGGGATGTTTACAAACTGCCACAAATCAGAAACTGCTTGCTTAGAATTTTAGGGTTAAACTGAACTTATTTCAGGTCTTTTTCTGACCAGAATTGATTTGTGTACTTCTTCTTCATTTTGATCAGCTTCAGATCCAAGTTTTGTATTTTGTTTTATTTCAAAAAAGAACATTTAACCAAAGAAACTTAAGTTTAGGTACTTTTTCGCTTTATTTAGTACATTTTCATTTTTTGATGCTCTTGCTTTTTACTTTTAAGCTGGTTGGTATTTTGGTAATCGTATGAAATTTAGCTCATTCAGCAAGTTCCACTTTTGAATATTTCAAATATTTGTAAGCATTTCAGGCAAATTGTTCACATTTTCAGCATTAACTTTGTAATTTTGATAGGAAATGCATTTTCTAGTTCTGCATGGCTATCCAGCATCCATAGCATCACAACCAGGCTGAGGCAAGAGCGGCTGCAGTCCCACGATACAGAAAGGTGATGCGTCCTCATGTTGACCCTGGACCTTTAAACTGAATGTGTTTTGTATGCCATCAGAGCTGACACTCTCAGATTCAGCAAGAAGGCGATTATACTGCTCTGTGATCAGCCTATGGCTGACTGTTGTTGCAAAGGGGTCTCTGCTGAGAGCATCAGCTACAATGTTCTTGGTACCAGGTAGCTGGTACTGGCAAAAGTAATTGGACGAGCTTTCTGTTGTCTAGCTGATATTTGTGGCAATGCAGCACCGAGTCCATCTAATGAAGCATCAATGGACAATATCAAAGGCAAAGAAAAGGCTGCCTGGGTAAGGACTACACAGTTCAACAGTTTCTCTTTCAGATTAGACAGAGCTGCATCACATTCATCTGTCCAGTCAGAGGGCCTCAGTTTCAGGGGCGGATCTAGAGAATTTTTCTTAGGGTGGCAAGAGGGTGGCAAAAAAATCAAATGGGGTGGCAAAATCAAGACTTTTTTTTCAAACACATATGCAGGTGGTTAAAATGATTCAAATGCAGTAAGTATACACGTTTTTATAAATATTGTCTATAACTCAATTATTGTCTGTAGCCCACATACTTAAACACTTTAGTTGCATAAAACATGTGAGTTTTGATTTTATGTACTGTATAGCCTGTATAATAAATAAATATGTAGCCCAATAAGTATAAAATCCAGAAAGCTACACAACATGGGGCGGTTCATTTACAATCACAAGTCTAACTTAAGTTTCACACTTTTTTTGTTAGAAACAAATCAAATTGTTACATGCTTAAATTACACAAAGTGTCAGAAATCTGCACTGTCACGAACACAAATTTAAACCTAAATTTTCATGATTTGTTGGATTAACCCTGTGAGGTCCGAAATACAACCAGCCATTTTTGACTCCTTTTGAGTTTACATTTGTATTTCACACTCAAATTGTTTCAATTAATTTTTTTTCCCTTGCCCGTGTTTGGTATCATTCTTTTCAGCTCAGCCTCACTTGTCTGAATTTAGTTGTTTTTTTACTAACATACTGCATTACTATTACTGATCTGAAATCACACAAAGAACTTAAAATCCTAGTAGTGGTTTTATTTTTACTGTAAAAAAAAAAAAACAGACATGTTGAGTAAATTATTTTTATAACTTCCATCCATCCATCCATTCGCTTCCGCTTATCCTTTTCAGGGTCGCGGGGGGCGCTGGAGCCTATCCCAGCTGTCATAGGGCGAAAGGCGGGGTACACCCTGG
>NW_005188282.1:40390-42827 GCF_000239375.1 Pundamilia nyererei
TAATATTTAGTATTTACTGTCATATTCCCATATATCATTGTGATGTTGTTTATTCTATTACTCTTGTTCTCTTCTGCTTGTTTTCTCTTTTTTCTTTCTCAACAGGTGATTTAGGTGATTGATATATACATTTTTTTTTCTCTGCTCATTCTGTTGGTTTTTGTTTTTTGCCCTTCTCCCCCGTCCCTCTTCTCAGCTGTTTTTCTTTCCCTCTTTCTTTCTCCCCTTCTTTCCCTCAGTCAAGTCTGTCCCGTATTCGGCAAGTGAAGATAAAATAAACAATAAAAGGTGAATCAAATCGACCATTATGGCAAGGCTGGGATGGTCAATTTGGTAAAGTAAATCCGTTGGGCATCTGTCTTCGCCTTTAGACAATAATTCTGATGGCAAAAGAGCCAAACGGGACAGGCAAAAAAGAAATTAAAAAGAAAAGAGCATAAGCAACACAACCAAATACTTTCATATGGCTAATGTCTGTTTTTTTTCCATACCATCTCTGATAGGGTGTTTCGTTCTTTAAAGCAGATGTTGGGAGCCTATTCTGTATGTAAGCTGCAGTAGCAACAGCTTCTGCCCAGAATGTGTTTGGCAACTTTGCATGTGACAGCATACTTCTAGCTGATTCCACTAGAGTTCTGTTTTTTCTCTCTGCAACACCATTTTGCTGTGGTGTATGTAGTACAGTCATTTCATGGTGGATGCCTTGAGCTTTCAAATATTCTTGAAACTCTTTAGATGTGTATTCCCCACCATTGTCAGTTCTGAGTCTTATTACTCCCTGTCCACATTCATTTGAGAAGGTTCTTTCAAACTCTTTGAACTTGCTCAGGACTTCTGTTTTTTCTCTTATGAAATACACAGGGGTGTCAAACTCAAATACACAGTGGGCCAAAATTCAAAACTAGAACAAGGTCGCGGGCTAACATTAATATTTATTGAAAAATATCTTCCTCCAGATTTAAGAATGAATCTCTTCTTATGGACTCAAACAAGTTTTGCTGAAAAACTGAATGTGGAACAAGCAAAGCTTAATACTAAACAATGTATATATTAGCTGTATAGTACCAGTAGGCCAGCTCTAATAGTAATTTGGTATGGCTTCGCGGGCCAAATGTAATTCGGCTGCGGGCCAAATTTGGCCCGCGGGCCAGAGTTTGACACCTATGCTTTACAACATCTGGAGTAGTCATCAATGAAAGTTACAAAGTACTTTTTTCCTCCTAGTGACTCAGTTTGAAAAGGATCACAAACGTCACTATGCACTAATTGCAACTTGCGTTTTGTTCGTATTTCTCCCACTGATTTGTAAGGTTTTCTTGATAATTTGCCCTCAACACAAGCTTCACAAAAAATGTCCTCCTCTTCTTTTGTAAAGCTAACTCCTTTTACCAAGTTTTTGACTTTTTTCAGATTTTTAGTGTGACCTAGGCGCTAATGCCACATACTTGCTGGAACTGAAGCAGTTGATGCTCAATGACAAGTTGTGCAGTTTCCCTCGATATCCAGCTGATACAAGCCGTCAGATCTTTGTGTTCCCATTCCATGGAGAGCTCCATTCTTTCCTCTTATGTAAAAAAAAAAAAGGTAAATGGCCTGCATTTGTATAGCGCTTTTCATTAAGGACCACCGGGCCCTCTGACCACCACCAGTAGGCAAACATGGGGTTAGGATATTTGGCATGCAGCCAGGAGGCAGCCTGGGATCGAACCACCGACCTTCTGATTAGTGGCTGAGTTCCTCTGCCACCTGAGCTACAGCCACCCTCACCCCTTTTATGTAGCAATGAGCAATGAAATTTAAAGCAGGCTTAGGTTACAAAAAGATTTCCCAAGCCTTGAACATCCCACGGAGCACTGCAAAAAGTTGGCCTTTATGGAAGAGTGGCAAGAAGAAAGCCATTGTTAACAGAAAACCATAAGAAGTCCTGTTTGCAGTTTGCCACAAAACATGTGGGGGACACAGCAAGCATGTGGAAGAAGGTGCTCTGGTCAGATGAGACCAAAAAGGAACTTTTTGGCCAAAATGCAAAACGCTATGTGTGGCGAAAACCTAAAACTGCACATCACTCTGAACACACCGTCCCCACTGTCAAATATGGTGGTGGCAGCATCATGCTCTGGGGTGCTTCTCTTCAGCAGGGACAGGGAAGCTGGTCAGAGTCGATAGGAAGATGGATGGAGCCAAATACAGGGCAATCTTGGAGTCTGCAAAAGACTTGAGACTGGGGCGGAGGTTCACCTTCCAGCAGGACAATGATCCTAAACATAAAGCCAGGGCAACAATGGAATGGTTTAAAACAAAAACATATCCATGTGTTAGAATGGCCCAGTCAAAGTCCAGATCTAAATCCAATCGAGAATCTGTGGCAAGATCTGAAAACTGCTGTTCACAAACGCTGTCCATCTAATCTGACTGAGCTGGAGCTGTTTTGCAAAGA
>NW_005188282.1:42891-52616 GCF_000239375.1 Pundamilia nyererei
TAATTACGCACACCCCACTTTGCAGTTATTTATTTGTAAAAAATGTTTGGAATCATGTATGATTTTTGTTCCACTTCTCACGTGTACACCACTTTGTATTGGTCTTTCACGTGGAATTCCAATAAAACTGATTCATGTTTGTGGCTATAATGTGACAAAATTTGGAAAAGTTCAGAGGGGGCCGAATACTTTTGCAAGCCACTGTACCTCTCTGGCTGTTCACAGTTTGTTAAATTATGTACTTTTCAGAAAATATAACATTCAATTTCACAGTTACACAGATAACACCCACATCTACTTCTTTTTCAAAAGAATCCATTACTGATTGTTTAAGTGAAACCAAAGTTTTGTTGGCTTATAATTTTCTTAAACCTTATGGTAATTAAATAGAATTTATTCTCTAAGTATTGAGTCTAAACCGTCTAAATACAAGAGTTTTTCCTTCATCTATTGATAGCTCTTTTCACACATTCCTCTCAGGTTAAGACTCTGGGTATCATCCTTGACAGTACTCTCTCTTACACACCACATGTATATAATATTACTTGGCCTTCTTATTTTCAATTCTCTCCAAAAGTTGATTCTGTTTATCTGGATGTAGCGTTTTCAGTGGGAGAAACGTTTCGTCACTCATTCAAGTGACTTCTTCAGTCTCAGCTGACTGCAGGGTTCCCCAATCTTATAAACAGTACATTTGCATAATGCTACGTCCAGATGAACAGAATCTACTTTTGGAGATTTACTTACCTGGATGATTGAGCATGCATCAAGAAATTTTCAGCTTTCCAATATTAATCACCTTTGTCCTTCACTTACGCCAAACATACGCCATACTTGTCAATGCTCTTGTCACATCTCATCTTGATTATTGATCATTCTCTATAGTAATGTTGGTATGTTGGAATGGTATGTAATTCTCTCTCTTCATAAACCTCAGTTAGTTCAGAATTCAGCTGCTCATATTATATTCAGATCAACAAAACATATAACACCTGTTCTTAAACAACTCAATTGGCTTCTGGTTCATCTATGTAGCAATTTCAAGATCCTTCGTCTCACTTTCAAAGCCCTTCATGAACTTGCTCCTCCATATTTATCTGATCTTCTCCATATGTATTCACCCTCTCGTACACTCTGCTCCACCTGACTACCCTGGAACTCAGAGCCTTTAGTTAATAATGATAATAATAATAATGTATACTTTATTGATCCCAGTGGGGAAATTCCTCTCTGCATTTAACCCATTCACTCAATGAAGCAGTGGGCAGCCATTGGGCGCCGGGGGAGCAGTGTGTAGGGACAGTACCTTGCTCAGGGGTACCTCAGGGTAGCCATTCAGTGGATTTAAACCCATGACCTTCGGATCATGGGTCCACCAATCTATCTACTGAGCTATCCCTAGTTGTTCTGCCCTAAGACTTTGGAATGTCAGATCTCCAGACTATAAATTCTCTTTCTACTTTTAAATCACATCTCAAAGCCCAGCTGTTCACAACTGCTTATCCATCATTATAACTTGGTCTCAGTCTATTGTTTCCTTGATTAGTTTTATAGTTGTGGTTGTATTTGTTTACTTTATTAAATTGTGTATATGTTTTATTTCTGCTGTACTAATTGTAAGGTAACCTTTGGCATCTTCAAAGTGCCCTATAAATAAAACGTGTTATTAGTTATTATTATAAAGATGATTCTTCTCTTACCACAGCATATCATCTGCCTCCATCTCACCCTGTCACTACTGTCCTCCGTCAGAGCAACCCTCTACATATCCTATTTCACTACATCCATCTCTGTGGTCTGCCTCTTCTCCTATAGCCTGGCAGCTCCATATTTCATATCCTTTGTCCATTATATTAACTATCCCTTCTTTGCACACATCAGAATCAGTCGGCCTCCTGTCTTTCAACTCTGCCATCTGCATCTAAGTCTTTTTGTCAGTGCCGTGTCTCCAAACCGTACATCATAGCAGGTCGCACTACCATCTTGTAAACCTTCTGTTTCACTCTTGCTACTTTCTTATCACAAATCATCCCTGATATCCGTCTCCACTTTGCATTTTCTGTTAGTTTACTAATAGGGTAGGCTTAATTCTATGCATGTATATGTTCCACAGTAAACGCAGACAAAACACAGACAAAATGGTCATTTACTTAATCTAAAGTGTTTATTCTTTTGTAACTCATTTTACATGTTAATAACACCAATATTACTTTCAGACCACTTATTAATCATGTCACAGAATTAAGAAATTCAAGAAAAAAAGCTTTCTCATTAAAATAAAATTACTGATTGATTGACTGACTAATCCATTTCATACCTTAGTATGAATTTCAGTTTCTCTTAGAAAAAGAAAATTAATATAAAAAATGAAAGAAAATAATACATAACACAAATTAAAATGAATGAAAATATTCTCGTTGACAGACCTACAACTGACATTTGTCATGTATATTGAAACCAAAAAGTTAACAAAAATGACATAATCTGTTCGTTTAGAACTTATATGTAACAATTTTAAGCATTAGCATCTTCAAAAAAGAGGAACATGAATATAGGTTCAGGAATAATTTTTTCATGGTTAAAATCTTTTACTGTAAAATAACATTTTAGTAAGAGTTACTTTCAAACTTCAACTAAATTGAAAAAAACAAAAAAACAAAAACAAAACGAAACATCTACTCAGATCCTGAATTTTCTTACAGGATTTTTTTCTATATAGTTTCTACAAATCCTACTATGTATGTGGATTTGAATTATGACTCCAATTTTTTTGCTCTCTTTGTCTGTATGCATTAACTAGTCAGTCTTCTTTATGCAGTCTTCCCTTAACTACCTTTCCTAATTTTTCAGGTAAAGGCAAAATATCAGGCTTTAGTGATTGTTTGACTCATTTCCTCCAGACTTTTGATTGCATCAGGTTTAGAGATTTTTCCCCAGTCATGGGGAATCTCTCCTTTGCGATGGAAGTTTGCTTTATAGTGCTCTTCCAGTTGCTTTTGAAATTTAAACACAAACCATTTCCAGTAAGCCAGTTTAGACTCATCAGGCGTGATTCTCCAGGTTTTAAACCTTGGACCAGCATCTCTATAGTTTTTATAGAGAAAGCTTTTAGCTGACTCATAATTATAAAAACTGAGTTCACTTGCAACATTTGTTGTGCAGAAATTAATGAACATTTCATCTGTGTTTCTCCAGTGCACTCCACGAACTGCACCAGGTTGATGAAAAGGGGCGCTGTGCTCATCAGGACTGTGATCTTCAATGGTGTTGGTACAAACAGCTGCACAGAATGGACACTTTACCCAGCAGCAGTTACAAAGCTGATCTATGAGGATTTCTTCAGGCTTCTGCCTGGATTCCTTCAGCTTATACAGTGACAGGCTGCTCATCTGCTCAGTGATGGATGTAAATCCTTTTTCTATCTCTTCCTTGAGAAAGTGAAAATGTTTTATGTCACTGAAATTTTCAGAACAAATGTTGTCAAATGTCAGCTCATCCTTTAGGATGTTAGAAAATTCTTTCAGCCACATATCTGTGTCTCCTCTCTGATTTTGGACCTTTTGTGTTGCAGTAAATAAAGCCTGAGTCACACTTGTTTTGATGCCATCAACATTTTTCTTGAGTATATTCACAGCTTCATCATTGTGACTCGTGTAGATGTATTTCTGTACTTCTGCTTTAATGAAAGCTTCTGTTTGTCTCCTTGGATTTCTGATGTAGGTGATGAAATCATCAAAGTTTTCTTTCTCAGCGAGTGACTTCAACACATGTTTGTCCAAATCCAGTCTATTCCCACTGAATGCTGGGAAATTACACCTCATCCTTCCAGCGAGATCAATGGCAGTCTTGTTACAGACAGCCTCAACAGTGGAAACTTTCAGCTTCTCACAGATTAGTTCTCCAAGCACAACAGCAGATGAGTTTTCTTTACAAAAGCTTCTAAAAACTGTATAATATTGTGTTTTTTTACTTTCTAAGTAAGCCTTGGCATCATTGTTCTTTACAAATTTTTCCACGGACTCTAGAAGCCAACTCTTTGCTCTGTGGAACACAAACAGTAAGAGATCAACACTAAACTCCTTCCTCAAAGGGTATTTCTTCTCTGACAGAAATTTCTGCAATTCTAATGTTACATGATTGGCCACTTCACACAAATAAGTTGTTGAGTAGCCTCTTGTAACTACAGGTTTGCTTCTGATTGCATCAAGTGAGTCTTTTTCAGCTTTGTCAATGAACGATCCGATCTGTTGTTGTTCTTCATGGGAGAAACCACTTGAAATAAACTTTTTTACAAAACCAATCAACTGATTACTACTTGTCATCATATAAACTGAATAATCACCAACGTCTGATATTTTCTTGTATTTTCCACTTGTTTTACATTTATCTACGAGAGCTGGCTCAAAACCAAGTTCCTGAAGGATCGTTAACTGATCTTTTTCCAAGTTGATGTTTTCAACAGGTTTTGTATCTGCTGTTAATTCAGTAACCCAGCTGCTCCAAACAGAGCTGAACTGTCTCTCAAGCTCCTTTTCATCTTTGGCCTTATCCTTCAGTTTCTGAGCGAGCTCTTTGCTCTTCTGTAGCAGTTTGTTCTCAAACTCTGATTTCTTATCATCCATCATTTTACGACCTTTCTTCTGCTGGATAATGCCATCCAGTTTTATTTTTACTCTGTTTGCATGTTCATCACGAAATTCTTTCATTTTGATTTCAAATCGTCCTCTCCACTGAGCCAAGATCTCTTTCTCCTTGTCATCCTCAAAGTACTTTGTCATTTCTTTTCTGACTTCTTCATATGTTTTGTTTGTTTCTTTAAAAAGATAAGACTGTTCAACCTCATCAAGTTTTCCATTTTCAATTCTGTTATGAAGTTGGTTTTCAATGGTCAACATGTTGCCCCTCAGGGTCCAGATCCAGCTCCCATACTGAACTTCCAGTTTTCTGTACACTGCAATTTCAAGTGTGTTTTTAAAACTGAAAACAAAACTTTCATTCAGCAGTGCAGTCCACAAGTCCTCAATGTTGCCTTTGAACTGTGAGAGAGTGATCCCAGCAGACTTTGAAGCTTTAGAGAGGATGGTGTTCTTCACTTCCTGGATGCTCTCACTGTAACCTGGATTTGGAGGAGCCATGGGTGGACTGCCCTCCCACAGCTGGGCACAGTATTTCACATCTGTCTGAACATCAAATTCAATAACATCACTGAAGCACTCTGCATTACAAACTTCCTCTTTGGCTGCTAGTTTGGCCATGTGGTCCAGTTTTTCCTGCAGGCGTCTCTTTCCATCCATGTTTTTCTCTGCTGCTGCAACATCTGTGACATTCTGGTGAACAAACACACAACTGGGAGAAAGTTTAACTTCCTTCATCCTCATGAAAGCCTGAACAACAATCTGCAGGATGTCCTGCATCTCAGACGGATTCTCTCCAAAGATGTTGATCAGTGTCAGATTTCCCAGACCAACAACAAGTGTTGCCAGTTCATTGTCATGATGAAGAGTGTTGTTACCTTCTAACTCAAGAGCACGCAGTCCTTCAGTGTCCACCACTACAACATAGTCAAACTTCAAGTCTTTCTTCATCTCCTCTGATACTTTGAGCAGCTGCATGAAGGCACCTTTGGTGCACCTGCCAGCACTCACTGCAAACTGCAGCCCAAACATGGTGTTCAGCATTGTTGATTTTCCACTGCTTTGTAGGCCCAAAACTGACAACACAAAAACTCTCTGGTCCCCCAGTTTCTTGATGACTTCGTCTAAAAGACTGGAGATCCATGTTAAAGGCACATGACCTGCATCACCATCTATCAGCTCCATCGGGTGTCCTGATATCATCAGCTGTGCAGCCAGCTCAGGGTATTTAGACCAGTCAGAGTGTTTGTTCTCTCTTTGTGTTGTTTTATGGGCTTCATAGATCTGTCCCATTTCTCTGAAGATGTGCTCCAAACCAAAAGTTACAGACTGAAGTTTTTTTGATATGTCTTCAAGTTCAGTTTGTGTTTTTAATAACAGATCTGATTTGTCCTGTTTGTTCGTCAAAACCAAGACCTCAGACCACTTTTCATCATAACTTTGTAGAATTGAAGAAAGATCATCTGTGGAGAGGGCATCTATGAAGATCTGAGTCCATTTTAGGAAATGCGCTCTGTCTGTTGGTGGCAATGATGAGAGACTTCCAATGAACAACTGCATCAGTTCACTGCAGGAAGCAGCACATTGTTTCTCACGTATTCCCATCAGTTCCTTATCCCTTTTACTTTTCTCCATTTCAATTTCTCCTCTTAGATGAAACAGTTCTCTGTGTATTTTGCTCCACTGATGCCACAGTTGGCCTTGACAAGGGAGAAAATCATCTTTGATCTTTGAGACATCCATGTTATCCTTTTTTAGCAGATTGTTTATTTTAATAGCAGCAGATTTCCCTCTTTGACAGGCTGGGTCAGTTTCATCCACTCTGATTTCAGAGAGCTCAGCCATGGTTTCAAGCTGGAAGGATGGTTTCAAGCTGGGACCATCAAGAGAAAACAAAACCTCTCTAATGATCATTTTCAGCTGTTCAGATACATCTGAGTGGTTTCTGTCTTTGAGGCCCATTATATACTTTCCCTTTTTTGTCTTAACAGCATCACAGCTGTCATCAACAATCAAACAAATGAGAGGCTTCTCAGCCTTCAAATGAGATGATATTAAAGATCGAATTTCTATATTTCTTTGCAGAGATGCCACAAGAAAAACACTGACTGAAGATTTTTCAATCAGTATGTCACGCTGTTTTTTATTCAACAGAGCATCACCATGGAGATTACAGAAGGCAATGCAGTCATTGAAGGCATCACTGGGTTTTCCAGCAGGGCAGTACCAGGCAATCTCTGCCACACCATCCATCAAATAGCGAGACTTGGTGCTTCCTGGGCAGTTTCTGTGGAAGAAGGTGTCGTGACGGTTGTTCAAAGTGTTCATCAGCTGAGATTTAGACACTGACAAAGAACCCAGGCGGAAAAATGACACCAAGGGTGTTTCAGCTTTGTAGACTGGAACACTCTTCATGGTGACAATGTCTGAATCACACTGTTTTACCTTCCAGGTTTTTGTTATTTCTCTGAAAGTCCACAGAGGAAACTGAATCTCCTTTGTGACTGGGTCAGGAACAAGCAAAGGTAAGGCATACTGACACTGAGAGAGCTTCGTAATCATCATCTGTTTAAGGAAGCTGTCTGAGCAGTGAAATACTGCCATCTGAACGTCCATTGGATGCACACAAGCCTTCTCTTTCTTATGTGTGTCTACAGTGGTGTTCAAGAAATCCTCTAGATAACTGTCATCATCTATTTCAGTGTCATCAGACGCGTCAGACATTGAGATAGATGACTTAGTGTTGTCAGATAACTTAGGATTGTCTGGTCTTACAGGAATATATCTGACCCTGTAGTCCAACATTATCAGCCTATAGAGAAAAGTGTGAGCTAGATCTTTCTCAGATTTTACATGGTCCATCTGTTTCCCAGGTGGAAGTATTTGAAGAAAATCTACAGGTGACAACTTCTGTTCAACGTTGTCTTGAAGATGAAGTCTGTCAAGCAGCGTCTGTATTAACAAATAAAGAGGTACTATATGTAATCAAATTACATTGCCATATGGCAGAACAGAGTAAATATTCATTTTGATCTTTTGAATAAAGGTTTATTCTCCTACCTTCTTGTTTCCACTCATGTAATCATCTGTGGTTTCTGCAGGATTGCATGAACCAGATAAGCATTATACACAGTGCCTGTTGCTGCAAATCCTTTCAAAGTTATGAAGTCAGCAGTTTATATATTTTTGCTTTTTGTGTTATTGTATAATGAAAAATTGTACCGTTGTCATTGGTTTTGAATGATTCATAAGATTTATCTCCTGGTTTTCTCTCCTGGTTATCAATGTGTTCACCCACTGGACCACTCTGAGAAGTAAAAACATTACCCTGAAATTTAGCTTATTAGGTTAATACCATTGACATATATAACAACAGAATTAAAAGGTCTTGCGTTGTACTTTATTGAGAAGACCATTTTTTAAACCATTTTAGAATGGATTTGACTGACATTTATATATATAATACATTTCAAACATATGTGATTGCAAACCTAAAATACATTTTGCTGTCATGGAACAGAGGAAAACCCTTCACTTATTTAAGCTGTTATTATAATCAAGTGATCTGAGGGATTGCTAAACTTCTGCATTCCTGCTTCTTATTTTTAGACTTCATAAATGCAAGAGTGTCTGAGGGAAATCTTTTAAACCCTTACATGCAGTTCATATTTGAACCATAACTGACCTGAACCATCACAGGGTGGTTCTATGAAGCGCCTTGAGGCAACTTTTGTTGTGATTTGGCGCTATATAAATAAAATTGAATTGAATTTTTGTCCATTTTGACCCAGGACCCAGTTGTACGATTTGGTTCAATTCTTACATTGTTATCATTTGCTGTGCAAAACAATCTAAATGTGCATCAAATGGATGTTGTGACTGCATTCTTGAATGGACACCTGGAAGAGGATATCTACATGGAGCAGCCAGAGGGTTACATCAAACCTGGGCAGGAGGTGCAGTCAGTTGGCTTAGTAAGAAACAAGCAACAGCTGCACTTTCAACTGCAGAGGCTGAGTATATTGCTTTGAGCCAAGCTGCATAAGAAGGAATTTGGTTAAGACGACTACTAACTGAGCTTGGAATGGAGACCACAATTGCAATCGCAAAAATTCCAGTTGATCATGCAAGAACAAAGCACATAAACATTTGTTACCACTACATTCGTGAATGTTTGCAAAATGGACAAATCCAGCTGAAGTATTGCTGTACAGAAAATATGAAGGCTGACATCTTAACCAAACCACTGCCTAGACAAAAGATTGAGTATCTAAGAAAAAAGATTGGACTGTGTTCAGTTTAAAAAGAGTTATCATATGCTTAACATGCCTATTATGCTTATGTTAAGATGTCAAGCATATAACTGTAATGCAGAATAATAGTTTTGTCTAAGATGACAACAGTACTTTTTTTGTGTGTGAGTTCAAAACAAAAGAGAAAATGTTTTATTTTCTAGTAACACTGTGATATAGGTGCGTATTTTTTTTTTTTTGGAAAGAAATAAGCAATGACAGTCAAGTAAGTGAACTCCATGGTAAAATTAAGCAGGAGTGTTGTAATAGTAATTTTACAATGTATGTTGAAGGGATATTACTGCGTCTGTTGGTGTGTCTGTGCATTACAGTCAATAAAAAGGATTTCATTAAAAAGATCAAATGTTCCATTTTATGTTTAAGTCATGGATTTCCATAGAAAAGCATGACTTTATTTAATGCAGTATACATTTTCCCAATGAGCTTTTAGCTGAAAATATTTACTCAGTCATTTTATACTTCATTAAATAAAACGAATATCTTTGCTCAAATGTTTTGATGGCTGAGAGCATGCTGGGAAATATATTTACTGTATTTCATGACCTAGCTATATTTAATTTGTGAAAAAATGTGCATGTACCTGTTGACTGTAACTATGCAAAACTGTGTTCATTAGGAACCGTCTTACATGCTACATTAAAAAGGCTAAGTCTGTTTTGGCATTGTGGTGGTCACCGTGAAGAAAATGATGTGACGTTATAGGTTCAACTTAAATGTATCTGTTCCCCAGACCTTTGACTGTTGTTGTCCATAATGATGACCAAAAGTGCTGTATGAC
>NW_005188283.1:0-1263 GCF_000239375.1 Pundamilia nyererei
CAGTGTGATGCAACCGTTTGGGCAACCTTATTAATAGTCATTATTTTCCTGTATGAATCGCTGTTACAGTAAAAAATGTCACTTGCATATATCATATAGGAGATATGGGTAGCTACTGGTACACAAGTCGGGGCCTGATCACCCCTGGCTGGGTCGCCTGGGCGAGGGTGTAGGATGTTGTGAGACCCGAAACACCTGATGACCCCAGGATACATCACTGAAGATGCGTACCAGTGCATCCAGGAGATGTGTCTTTATAGTTAAACGTTATGTAGCACGATGTCTCCTTCCAACACAACTGCACAGTCTCACACAGACGTATCGGCATCGTCATCTTGCAGGATGGTGAGGATAACAACTGATGCACCGTTCAACACTGGTTCCAAAAACAATGTCAGTGTCCTGAAGAAAAGTAAAATATGAAGTATTGAGAGCCAAGAAAAACTAAGGACAAAATGCATTTCTAAAGATTTTAACTTTAACCTCTATACCATGATGGTCATTTGACTCATGGAGGTTTTAAAAGAAAAAGCTTATTTTCCTTTAATCAATGGCACAGTATCTTTCACCCACCAACCTTGTGATGAGTTTTGTACAAAAATATTTTCTTCTGGAACAACGCCCAGCTGCTCCTCAGCAGAAAAAAGCAGTGAGAGTTATGACAACTGCAATCCTCACCATAAAATTATCCAATCACACATCTGCTTACCTGCATAAAATTATCTGACAACTGCAATTTAACATTTACAGTTTGATGATTTAAAGTCTCACACACAAGCCGTTAGAAAGGGGAGGAGAGTCCTGCTGCTTCCAAGTAGACCACATTTCATTCATAATGTTGTAAATCCAAGCCTATTATGTATTCATGATTTGAATCCTGGGTTGTGCGAAATAAACCCTAGACAAAGTGAACTAAGGTGTAGGTTTATTAGGTTATGTTGTAGTGATCCCTGAGGCATAGGTGTTCATACTGGAGTGTAAAATTAAAACCAATGGAAGATGGACAAGAAAAGTTCAAAGCCATCATGTCTTCAGTTTAGAAAAAATAGAAAAGAAGAGGAAGAGAAACGAGCAAAAGATGCAGGTAAGCAGATGTGTGATTGGATAATGGCAGGTCATCCTGAAACAATCAGAATCAGAATACTTTATTGATCCTGAAGGAAATGATGTGGGTTACAGTTGCTCCAAGAAGAAATGGTAAAAATAGCAACAGTAACAGACTAAACTCCAAACATTATGTTACAGATTTTAATATTAATTAGT
>NW_005188283.1:2638-5221 GCF_000239375.1 Pundamilia nyererei
TGAATGACTGAATGTAGTGTGAAGCGCTTTGGGGTCCTTAGGGACTAGAAAAGCGCTATACAAATGCAGGCCATTCACCTGTTCATCAAGTTCATCCAGGAGGTCTTCCACCTCCTCACCAAGAGCTCCCTTCTTAGACCGGTACAGTTTCAGCAGGCCAGGCACAAATTTGTCCCCAGGATGTCTTTGCTTGTGATTCGATGAAGTTTTTCCAGATATCTAAACAAGACGTTCACCAAAATATTGTCATTTATTCAGCACAAAAAATTCCTGGGTAGCTGTCTTGGACAGTCTGCGCCATGTTATATGCCTGATTGTGTTATCAACAGCAAAACCTACTTCAAAAATCTCTCATGAATACACATTTTGCACAGGAATAGAAACACCCTCCACAAAACCCCTCTCTACACACGACTGTCAGCTTGTTGCCACGCTCTGTGCTGCTCTTTGTGCCCTGAGTGAAGCTAACTCAAACCTGTTTGTGTCTGTGTGGATTTATTTCACATTTCCATAACAGGACATGCTTTAATCATCATCATATCTCATTAACTTTGGCACAAAGAGCTGTGCGTTTGCATTTTCAAATCTAGACATTATGTTTTGAACTTTTTACAAATGATTTCCACCAATGAAGACTCTGAGCACGCCACAAACACATTTAATGAACAGCATGTGTAATTCCTCATTTATTCTAGACCTACATCAAGCAATAAAATATTATAAAGCCGTGTGTTAGTATTCATTCACGTCAGACTTTTTGGTGTTGAGTATATGAATGATCAGTACTAGAATGGATATGATTCATTATGGATAAAAACCTGAATGAGGCCTTTTCTTTTCATTTTCTCTCCTTTATTATTTATAACACGTTGTTTATGTGTTTATGGCTCTGTTTGGTACATTTAAATAGGTTTTAGAAAGAAAGAAGGACGTTTATTCCAGGCGGAACAAAGTATTTGCACATCCTCCTCCTGCCGGAACTTCAGAGCGGGACACGAAGCGGAAGAAATCATTTTAAAAAGCCGGCAGTTTGGTTGTTCCAGCGTGAACTTTTGAAGGCTCGCTTTGTGCTGTGTGTGAGCCGAGGCAGTAACGATGCCTCCAGTTCAGTATCTGAGAGAGTTTATCAACGAGCGACTAACTGCTGCTGCTGAACAAATATTCTTGGAGTTTGAAAAAACGATCGTCCAGTACGAGGAAAAGATCGACCGTCAGCGCAGACTGCTGGATATCACCTGGAAACCCCAAATCAAGCTGCACAGGACAGGTGAGTGTCCCTCTGAGGGAGCATCCTGATCACAGCTCTGCGGGACGTTTCTGATTGTGAGGACTTTTTGGAAATGTGAGCTAACAAAGAGCAAACAGAGGACAGGACTGCGCTGCGCTCCATTCAAACAACAGGCGCTGAAATCAGCCTGGATTTGAGCTTTTCTCTGACCTGGATCCATCACTCAATCCTGTGAATTGTTTGAAAATCTTTTTGTTTGGCGGTGAAACGTGTGTTTGATGGTGCGTTCAGGTGCACCTCATAAACTCAGTAATCTAGCCTGAAAAGGTTTTTCCTTGATTTCCTTTCTTCTTCTGCAGAGCTGTAAAGAGTTCAGTGTTAATGTCATAACAATAAGGCTTTTTTTATTTCTCCATCAGTGACGTCAAAGTGGTCGCCCGGGCCCGTTGTGGTGATTGTCACAGTTCATAAAAGCTAAAGTCACAGACAGCACGTGCACGGTTCCTGTGGTCACATTTCCACACGTCTTGT
Source organism: Pundamilia nyererei (assembly GCF_000239375.1). Taxonomy (NCBI): domain Eukaryota; kingdom Metazoa; phylum Chordata; class Actinopteri; order Cichliformes; family Cichlidae; genus Pundamilia; species Pundamilia nyererei. The sequence goes on from NW_005188283.1 coordinate 4,398, forward strand.
CTTTATCTGAATAAATGCAGATCTGAGATCAGTGACTTACAGCTGATTGGACGGCTTTACTCTCACACACATGGGCGACGCAGTCATGCTGTAAAGTCCTGTTAATGTTTCTGTGGTTGTGACGTCTTTCTTCTGTCTCTCCAGACGTCCCACAGCAGCAGGTCTGTGAGGAGGAGGAGGTTCTCCCTGAGCAGCAGCTCTGGAACCAGGAAAGAAGCTTCAATGTGGACCAGGAGGAACCAGAACCTCCACAGATTAAAGAGGAACAGGAGGAACTGTGCAGCAGTCAGGAGGGAGAGCAGCTGGGACTGAAGGAGGAGCCTGAAGTTCGTAATGATCCTGTGCAGTACGAGGAAGAGATCGACCGTCAGCGCAGACTGCTAGATATCACCTGGAAACCAGAAATAAAGCTGCACAGGACAGGTGAGTGTCACTCTGAGGGAGGATCCTGATCACAGCTCTGTGGTACGTTTACTTTGAGGCTGCGGGGATGTTTCTGGAGGACAGAAGGTGAATGTGTCTCTGTTTAAACAAGCATTCAGCTCTAAACTCACCCGAGGACACTGCACTGAGGCAGGGTTGGGGTTTTCCTCTCACACTTTCAATTCAATTTTATTTATATAGCACCAAATCACAACAACAGACTCCTCAAGGCGCTTTATATTGTACAGTAGATGCAGAGAAAAACCCAACAATCATATGACCCCCTATGAGCAGCACTTTGGTGACAGTGGGAAGGAAAAACTCCCTTTTAACAGGAAGAAACCTCCAGCAGAACCAGGCTCAGGGAGGGGCGGGGCCATCTGCTGTGATTGGTTGGAGTG
>NW_005188283.1:42960-52050 GCF_000239375.1 Pundamilia nyererei
AGTGTAGTTGTTGTTTTAAACTTGAGTATGAACTTATACAAAATGCAGCAAGATATTTAAAAAACAGTTTTGTTGATTAAAAAACACTATATCGGATTCATATCGGTATCGGCAGATATCCAAATTTATGATATCGGTATCGGACATAAAAAAGTGGTATCGTGCCATCTCTAGTATTTACACAAAGTTAGACAGTTCAAAAGAAGGTGTAATACACTGATTACAAATCATTTAGCTCATTAATGACTGTAGCTTTTGTATGTTCCTCATCTTCTCCTAGACAAGTGGACCAATTTTGACCACACTTCGCTCAACAACTGCCAACTTCTGTATTTTATCGAAATCCCACAATCAAATATATTTGTACATTTGACAGTTCAACTGTGCACCGAATGAAACGGAACGCCAGCATTGACTCACGCTCTGGAATATCAGATAAGACTGGTGTGTGTCAACTCAAACACATTTCTGAAAGACTTTGTTTGGTAGGATGTTCATTTGATAGCTATATCAACAAGCTTTTGATATAGTTTGCAGCTCACTGGTGCAGTGGGAAATGGACTGGCTCTTATATAGTTTTTTTCTGCACGCTGCAAGTCTCATTCACCAACTATACAAGCACCACTCTACTGTGTAAATGTGCTATTCTTTGTATATTACGTCAGATGAATTGGAACGCTCTAATGCATGGGTGTTCTTACAAACACAACTTCCTGCACATATAATATTATTATTTTTTACAGACAGTCTTTCAGGAAATCTGTCTGTCAGACCCTACAGAGGCTGTGCAGTTAGTCCAACTCCTCCAGTATTGCACAGCAATAAGTGCTATTGCCAGAAGCTTTGCTGTGTCTCCCAGCACAGTGTCAAGAGCATGGAGGATATTTGAGGAGACAGAAAGTTATTCTAAGAGAACTGAACAGGGCTGTAGAAGGTCCTAACACATCAGCAGAACCGGTATCTTCTCCTTTGTGCATGGAGGAAGACGAGCTCTGCCAGAGCTACAAAATGACCTCCAGCAGCCCACTGTCTGATCAAACAAACAGAAACAGACTTCGTGAGAGTTGCTGGAGGCCATAATGTCCTCTAGCGGGTGCTGTGCCCACTTCCTGGCACTGTAGAGTCAGATTGGCATTTACCATAGAATACCAGAATTGGCAGGTCCGCTTCAGATGCTCTGTGCGTTTCACAGATGAAAGCAAGTTCACCCTAAGCACACGTGACGGATCTGAGAGGTACTGGATAAGTCGTGGAGAACGCTATGTTGCCTGTAACATCACGACCAGTTTGGTGGTTGGTCAGTGACAGTCTGAGGGTGGCATATCCGTGAAGGAATATCTACAAGCTACGCAACAGCACCCTGACTAGGTATCAGGATGAAATCACATTGTCAGACACTATGATGGTGCAGTGGCTCCTGGATTCGGCCTAGTGTCCGGCCTCATGTGGTCAGAGTATGGAGAGAGTTTCTGGAAGACGAAGGAATAATAATAATAATAATCATCATCATCATCATCATCATCATCACGATAATAATAATAATATCAGTGACTGACCCCAAGAGTTGCATGACCTAAATCCAGTAAAACACAAATACAACATCATGTTTTGACTGCATCCCAGATTCCACCTTTGCTCCCCCTGTCTCGTTAGTCCAATTTCTCCCAGCTGTGTCTCCCTCCTGTTGCCCATTCCCTGATTACCACCCTGTGTATATTAGCCCTGTGTTTTCCTGTGCTCAGTGTCGCGTCATACCCTCAGAATTATGCCTGTGTGTTCAGTTCTCAGTGTCATTGTTCAGTTCACGTTTTCGTTTATCACCAGCAATAAAGCTAAGGTTCTCAGTTTCAATTCAGTCTCAGAGTCTCGCATTTGGATCCTCCTCTCCATCCGCCTGCACACAGAGCCCTGACAGAGAACAAATCTTATGATAACAGTAGCGTAAGTATCTCTGCAGCGAGCCTCTGACACTCTGGCCTGACATGAGTCATGGATGATGGTGACGTGTTCATAATTAACAGCAGGGCTGTGGTGTGACCGTACAACTGGCTTTGTGCTGAGTTAGCTTTCACTGAGTCAGCTGGACACTGATTTCATTAATCTCATTAATCACTTCTGCCTGCTAACCTTTCTCCTCCTTCTCTCTCTGCTTAACCCCAACTACACTGTGCAACAGCATTTTCAAAGACTTCTTTTAATAGCTTAGTCAAGCTGTCAGAGGTGACGTCACTGTTCCCTTAAATTTTTCATTGTTTGTCATACCCATGGACCGCTCTGATCCCTCCTGTTGAAGAGAGTGATTAAAGACACGTCTGCACCTGTGAGTGAGCAGAGCCATCAGACTGGAGGGGACACCTCAGACAAGGAGGTGCAGGCAGAGTAATCTTTCCTCTCTTCTGCAGTTTGTAATCTTTTATATCTAATGTTCACACTCAGGTGAACGCATCAGAAACAGCTCAGAGGTCAGGATCTTGCCCCTTCTAAAGTCTACTCTCTATACAGAAAAGCTTCCTGGTGCAAAACACTGTCTTCCCTTCTTAATTAATTCAGTTATCATAAATAAAACTGCTTGTTTTTAACTAATATTAATATAACAATAATAATTATCGTTAGTATTTCTGTAAAACCTCTTAGTTGTAAAATGTATTTATTTATTTTTTGCCTGTCCTGTTTTGATTCTTTTGCCATCAGAATTATTGTCTAAAGGTGAAGAAAGATGCCCAACGGATTTACTTTACCAAATGGACCATCCCAGCCTCGCTGTATTGGTCTGTTTGATTCACCTTTTATTGCTTATTTTATTTTATTTTCACTTGCTCCACACGGGACAGACATGACTGGGAGAAAGAACAACAGCGGGTAAGAGGGACGGGGATAAAGGGCAAAAAACAAAAACCAACAAAACAAACAGACAAAAAATCCAAATATTGATCACCTGGATCACCTTTTGAGAAAGGAAAAAAGAGAAAACAAGGAAAAAATGAGAGCAACATAATAAACAACATCATCGCGATGATCTATGTGAATATGACAGTAAATACTAAATGTTAAACATTATTGTGCAGCACATAAGATCAACAGAACACAGTGTGCTTTGAGGTAGGAGCCAAAAAGGGTGTAGTTTGTGCGTGTGAGCACCCGTGTGTACACCTGTGAGCATGGACGCGCTTGTTTTTAAAAGGTTCCTTCATGTAATGATCTGCTAGAGGGTGTGGGGGGGCCACAGCCCCGTCCTCCAGGGCATGAAGCAGGTATGGAGGAGATCAAAACTCCAGACATCCAGAGGCCCCCAGAACACAAGAGACCAAGGAAGACCAACAGAGGGGCAGCCGCGCCACTGTCCCAGAAAGAGCTGAGGAGAGTCCCAGATGAGGGCTCACTCAGCAGCCGCGGAGCAGAAGCCAGGGGGAGTTGCAGTGACGCGCCCGTGAGCTCCTGTGCCTGAGTGACCGAGCCCCAGGCCGAGGGGCCGGGGGCACCCCACCTCCGAAGTGGCCCGAGCGAGCCCCAGGCTCCAGGCCCCGATAAGCGGCCGCCAAGGAGTGAGCCGGTGTGTACCATGTGTACACCGGCATGTGTGTTCTAAGGTGCATTTAAAACCCAGGAGGGCATGGAGCTACCTGCCAGAGAGCAGCAGGTAAGCGCATGGTCCCTCCTGCTAGCCCTCAATGTCTACGTGTATTTAACATTGAGAGGTGGGCAACGACACCAGGGGTGAGGTGTACACCCTGATGGACATCTGGATGCTGTGTAGCGTGCCCACCCCCAAGATCCTATATGTATGTGTTATGAGAGTGTGAGTAATGTGAATGTCTAAGTTGTGGGATAAAGTTGAGGCACAGGAAGCCAGAAGGGGACAGAGGGGGGGTAGCCTCCTCTGCACCCTGGTGAACCACCTTTACCCCAAGGCCCTGCATGTGTGGGTGATTGTGGTGGAGCGGGAAGAGGGAGGCAGCTGGAGATGGGGAGGGAAGGAAGGGAGGGGCAAGTGACCCCTTGTAAAATGTATTAAATGTCTTGTTGGTGTCAGTCAAATCAGATTAACAGATGCATGAAGCAGATTTTAAGCAGTTTTATCTCCTCAGTGTCACATCACAGCCTTGGTGTGTGTCTGTGTGTGTGTTCTGTTTGTTATGCCTCAGGTGTCAAGCAGTGGTTAAAAGTGTTTTTCTTTGTTTTTTCTTGTTAATAACTGTTTTTCATGCTTTGATTTTTGTCAGTGAATGTAGGTTTGTGATTAAAATTGAATTCTTATCACCTACTTTTTTTTACCCTTCATTCAGTGATATTTTTTCTACATTTAATTAGATTATCTAGAAAATAATTCAATACGGAGAGATTGTGTGGAAATACCAAACATGATTTATTAAAGACAAAAATAAAGTAAGCCATCTGGCAATTAACTATAATGACCCATCATAGAAGAAAGAATCCCAGCAGTGAAAGGAGTTAGGAGGTGGGTTGCATGACAGTGTCTGAAAGACACAAACTAGCAGCCGAAGAGCGAGGAAGCCTTCAAATGGGTTTCTAAATACTGTCCTAATTTAACTAATGCATAAGCTTAATTTTCTATATCATCAGAATATATCTGTATTACAAGCTTTTTGTGTGTGACTTTGCATTAAAACTGGGACGTGTATGTAATTGTTGACATTCCAGACTCACAAAAACTAAAATAAACTAAAACTATCTTTTGAAAAATAACTAAAACAGGACAGAACTGGAAACCTGTTTTAACATAAAAGCAGCAAACACATAACCTATAATTACTTGTGGTGTGTATCATCTCAAAAGTGTAATGGTAGAGTTTATTCTGCATTATGGGCAGTAACACTGTATAATAATAATTTACAAATAAACAGGATAATCAATCAATCACAAAGCAACTGTTATCTACAGTAAGTAAAAACTGGTCTTTATCCTTTCATCATGTAACACGAGCTTTGTCCGCACCTGGACTCGAACCCGCGCTCTGATGGTTCCGTAAAAACTCCGTCTTTTTTTCATTGGATATAACGTAGCGATTTGATTGGTTGTTTCTGCGTTCCACCCATGAGTGATGGGCCGAGGTGTCAGCGTTTTTCTACCCGCTCTGGTGGCACGGAGCGAGGCTGGCTGTGGTGGATGTGCTGCGGGTCGAGTCGCTTTATACAGTATGGAGCCGCCCGACTTCGAAAGCATGAATTTTACGGTGGCGCCGGAGGTGTCTGCCTACCCGGTGTGCAAAGAGTGGAAAGAGGGTGCGGAAGGATCGGTGTTCCATCTCGCCAACATCTTTCTGTTCCTTGGCTTCATGGGGGGCAGTGGCTTTTACGGACTCTTCTACCTGTTCACCTTTCTCACTCTGGGCTTCTTCTGCTCCACTCTCTGGTCGTGGTCGGACTCCTGCACCACGGACTCTTTTCTGTGGAGTTTGGCGATCTTCGCGGTGTGTCTGGTACAAGTCCTGCACATGTCATACAGGCTGAGGAGCTTTTCGTTTGACAAGGACTTCCAGGAGCTGTATAGCTGCATGTTTAAAAGAGTCGGAGTGTCATTGTCCCATTTTGGGAAGATAGTGGCCTGCTGTGACGGGGAAGTCCAAACTTTAGAGAAGGACCGCTGCTTCGCCGTAGAAGGAAAAACCGCTATTGACAAGCTGTCAGTGCTGCTCTCTGGAAGGTGATTGCGCACACACGCTTGAACAGCTCAGTGTCAAACATGGTACACCCCAACATAGAGTTTAGCACAGTCATGCCCCTATTGATATTAGAACAAAGGGTGTGTTTTCTAGATACTCTTTGTCATGTGAAAGTCTTACTGACAGACTCCAAATCTTTATCTGGGTCAGGGTTACTGGGACTGATCAGGATTGGCTCATGAGCTAAAAGGTTCATTATTGTAATCTGCATTTCTAGTTCACTCTTTACCTGAGGAGTCTTTGCAGCTTTGACCGCATAGCTTTGTTTGTTTGTTTGTTTGTTTGTTTGTTTGTTTGTTTGACCAGGCTTTAACCACAACAGCTCCATGTGTCTAAATTATGCGCAAGTAAAATGAGCACATGGTAAATTAGTATAGCTTTCAAGAGCCTAGATTTAAACATGCTTTTCATAACCACATGTCCTTGGGGAGTAAAGGCTGAATAGATTACACTGTAATGATTGCTTTTCACTCATCTATGGACAGCAGCTTATTGAACAGTTAAATGTTTTTCTGCGGTTACTGTGAAAGCACTCGCATTAGGTGACTGATTACCTTAATGATTAGTCTACTAGTATTTTCATGTAAAGTCAATACATTTTCATCAGTTTTTGTGTCTTATTACTTTTGTAGCTAAAAATGTACTGGAGTAATAGTTTGTACAAAATGTAGCCTAGTGCACAAACGCACATTGCAGAATTTATCATGAAATCAGTTTTACACGTATTAGAATATATGTAATATATGTAGTAGAGTGCTCTGAGGCAGTGGATGCTGCCTGTGAACTTACATTTTCAGATATTTGTTCTGAGAAAGTGAGGCAGAACACCACCACAAATTTTGGATGTTACTATAATGGAAAGAAGTAGAATTGGTCCTAGCACAGAACCCTGTGGAACTCCATAATTAACCTCAGTGTGTGAAACAGCACTACTCACACGTCTCTGAGTCCAGACGCTAAAAGGCAAGGAGCACTTGCTGCTGGAGCTATTTATGAAGCTCTGCATCACTGAGAGAGCAGCTCTCTTTTAGAGAGGCTAAAAGGTCATCGAAGGTAACAGGCTCACAAATGTGTCCACTGCACTGAATGGAGACGGGGTGGTTCATGTATATGTTAGTTTGGTCACAGCATGTCTCTGTGGCTTCACTTTGTTTTTAAACAAATTGACTTAGTGTGGAGTGAAAAAGTGTTTGCCCACTTCCCGATTTCCTGGTGTTTTGCATATTTGTCACACTTACATGGTTCAGATCATCAATTGATATGAGACAAAGATAACCCAAATAAATATAAAATGCACTTTTTAAATGATGATTTCATTGATTAGAGGAGAAAAGTTATCCAAACCTACCTGGTCCTGTGTGAAAAAGTAATTGCCCCTCTTGGTAAATCATTGATTAACTGTGATTAACCACATTTTCTTTGGAGAGCTGCGTTCAATTTCACTAAACACACTCAGGCCTGATTACTGGAAGATCTGTTGAATCAAGAAATCACTTAAACAGAACCTGTTAGACAAAGTTAAGGAAGGCTAAAAGATCTCAAGAAGGAACACATCATGCCATCTAAAGAAAAACTTGAGAAAAAAATCACTGATATCCATCAGTATGTTAAGTGTTACAAAGGCATTTCCAAGGCTTGAGACTCCAGTGAAACACAGTGAGAGCCATTATACACAAATGGAGAAAACATGGAACAGTGATTAGCCTTCCCAAAATTACTCCAAGAGCATGTCGAAGTCTCATCCAGGAGGTGACAGAAGAACCCAGAACGGCATTAAAGAACCACAGGCTTCACATTTCTCAGTTAAGGTCAGAGTTCATGATTTAGAGACTGGGCAAAAACAGGATCCATGGGAGAGTTCACCAAACAAAAACCATTGCTGACCCAAAAGAACACAAAGGCTTGTCTCACATTTGCCAAAACAAACATCTTGATTGACCCCAAGACATCTGTGAAAGTATTCTGTGGACCGATTCAACTATTTGGAATGTTTGAGTACCGTTACATCTGCCATAAAACTAACACAGCCTTTCAGAAAAGGAACAGTCCTCAATTACTGAATGGTTGGAAGTGATGCAAATTATATAATGTGGGCTTTGTAGTTACCAGATCTTAAACTAAAAAAAACACCATTATGAAATTAACCAACAGTAAAATATGGTGGTGGCAGTGGGATGATCTGGGGCTGTTTTGCTGCCTCAAGACCTGGAAGACTTGGAACCATGAATTTTTCTACCAAAATATCACGAAGGAGAGTGTCCGGTCCGGTTTGTGATCTCAAGCTGAAGCACACTTGGGTTCTGCAGCAGGAAAATGATCCAAAACACAACAGCAAGTCCACCTCTGGCTTAAGAAAAACAAGATGAAGACTTTGGAGTGGACTATTCAAAGTCCTGACCTGTTATTAATCTCTGTCTCTCTTCCACAGCATGTCTTTATCCTATCTTCCTTCTCTCACCCCAACCAATCACAGCAGATGGCCCCGCCCCTCCCTGAGCCTGGTCGGAGGTTTCTTCCTGTTAAAAGGGAGTTTTTCCTTCTCACTGTCGGCAAAGTGCTGCTCATAGGGGGTCATATGATTGTCGGGTTTTTCTCTGTATGTATTATTGTAGGGTCTACCTTACTATATAAAGCATCTTGAGGTGACTGTTGTTGTGATTTGGCGCTGTGTAAATAAAATTGAAACTGAATCTGATTGAGATGCAGTGACATTTAAAAGGCAGTTTATGCTTGAAAAGCCTCCAGTAAAAGACTCATTGCCAGTTATCGCCAACACTTGAGAGCAGTTGTTGCTGCTGAGGGTGGCCCAACCAGTTTTTAGATTTATGGGTACTTATGAGCCTTGGAGATTTGGATCTGTTTTCCCTTCAATAATAAACACCTTCATTTAGAAACTGCATTTTGTGTTTTAAGCCTGGTCTAATATTTAAAATAGTTTGATCATCTAAAACATTTAAGTGTGACAAACATACAAAAAATAGGAAATCAGGAAGGGGGCTGTATGCTCCAGGCCACTATTATTTTAAGCTGCCTGCATGCAAGTGACTTCTCATCTATATATGCAGCAGCGAATTTGTGAGTTTATAGCGCGGTGTAATAGGGCTGTGCGATATGACCAAAATCTCATATCCCGATATAAGACATCTATCGTCCCAATAACGATATAAATGTTATATAAATATATTTATTTCTCATCTGTAAACTCTCTGCATACTCTTTCACATGATTCAGTTTATTTTGAAAAGTTTTAACAGGATCTTGAGCTTTATTGTGAAAGGTTTATGTGGAAAATAAATAAGCGGACGTGCGAGGATTTTACTGCCGTTGTTGCTAACGACAACACATAAAAACAGGCGCTTGTATGTCCGTGGTTTGGTTATATAAAATATAAGAGAAAGAGAGAACTTTAA
>NW_005188284.1:0-1089 GCF_000239375.1 Pundamilia nyererei
GAATAATCCACAGCCAATGTTCCATCTGTACAACAAGGTTTAAATCAACAGGAGAAACTAGCTGATGTTCAACATTCAGTCTGAGAATTGTTCTCTTCACAGCAGCACTTATTATTGACACAATGGTTGAACACAGTGCAGAAGGAGAGCCCCGCCTACTGGATGATGTCGCCCTCCAGTGGAGCATCTCCGTGGGTTTGCTGTCACTGTGGGCCTCACAGCAGAGTCTGTCACTGCAGCAGAGCAGATCTGAAGATCCATTCATCTTTGACCATCAACAACTTTAACAGACAGTCTGGAATTTTCTCTGTTTTGTGTTCCCAGTGAAACACAACGATCTCTGTTGGTGTTCCAGGATATTGTTGATATTAGAGGATAATTTACACTAATTAAAGTTTTTTTCGGGGGTATTCATAAAATTGTTCACTTTGCCCCTTCATGTGGCAGCCCCGATATCAATCAATCAAATCAAAATTATTTATATAGCAAATTTAAAAACAACAAGACAAATTTACCAAACAACAACACAAGACAAGACAAACTTAGAAGCCAACCAAATGATAGTCAAACTATCTTAAGTCAGAGCCAGAGTAAAAAGATGGATCTTTAAGCAAGAAAAGACTGAATAGACTCAGAGGAGCGAATGGCAGTAGGGAGATTGTTCAACAGTTCAGGAGCTGCAATAGCAAAGGCACGATCACCTCTGGTTTTCAGCCTGGACTTGGGTTGCATTAAGAGCATCTGGTTTGAAGATCTTAGTGCTTTTTTAGGATTATACAAATGGAGAAGTTCTGTTAAATAGCCAGGGGCAACGTTATTTAAGATTTTATAAGTGAGTAAAAGAATTTTAAAATCAATGCGAAATTTCACAGGAAGCCAGTGTAAGTTAGCTAAAACTGGAGCAATATGGTCATGCATTCTGGCACCTGATAAAAGGCGTGCAGCAGCGTTCTGTACTAGGCCTAAATAGAGGGAGCTACAACAGTCCAGTCTAGAGATAATGAATACATTTTTTCTCTTGAGCTCTCAGCGAAGGCAGTCGCACTTTTCTCCTCTCCTCCTCACCCTTATCTTCCCTGCTTAGCCTCT
>NW_005188284.1:2662-3870 GCF_000239375.1 Pundamilia nyererei
GGTTAGTTGGTTCAGAGGGATATGGCTGTCAAAGACAATAACTTCAGTTTTACTGTCATTCAAGGTAAGAGAGTTTTGAGATAGCCAGGTTCTCACATCATGAAGACAGTTAAACAATGTATGCAATGGATCTGCGACATTCAAACTCACAGGAAAATAAATTTGAATGTCATCGGCATAACAATGGAAAGAAATATTATATCTTTGGAAAATAGATCCCAAGGGCAAAATGTACAGAGAGAATAGCATAGGGCCCAAAACAGACCCCTGGGGCACACCACAGAGAAAGGGTGCAGAGGAGGAAGGGTATTGCCCCATAGTGATAGAGAATGACCTCTCTGAAAGATAAGATTTAAACCATAATAAGGCTGTGCCCTTAAGACCAACTACTTGATCTAATCTTGATAATAAAATGTTGTGATCTACTGTGTCAAAAGCAGAAGTCAGATCCAGTAAGACTAGAACCACAGAGCAACCTGAATCAGTGGTTAAAAGGAGATCATTAAAAACTGTTAACAAAGCTGTCTCAGTACTATGTCGAGGCTTGAAGCCCGACTGGAATTTTTCAGTAATACCACTGGTATCTAAGAAGGTCTGAAGTTGTTTACAGACCACTTTTTTCAGGATCTTTGACCAAAAGGGAAGCTTAGAAATCAATTAATTTGAACAACAATTATTGAAAGAACAACAATAATTTGAAAGAACACTGGAGTCAAGATTAGTCGTCTTAATAGCGGGTTGAACAACAGCATGCTTGGAGGCAGATGGTACACAGCCTGAGGACAGTGATGCATTCAATATTAATAAAATACAAGGCCCAATAGTATTCAGCGCTTCCTTAAAAATACGGGCAGGATGAATATCATAGAAAATGGGATATCAAACAGTAGACAAAGCTCGAGGAGACGACTCGCCGAAAACACTGGCACCATCTTGGAACCAAATCTCAGGACTTTTCCCTTGATATCACACCATCATCTTCACACAGGAAATATTCATATTAATTTCTCTCCACTACGATTAATACATGATTTAAATCCCTGGAGCAACCTCTCAGTGTCATGATTACAGGAATGCATCGACTCTAACGCAGCCCACATGAGGCTAAAGCTTTACATGCTTTTATTTTGAAAAGGTTCAAAGACAGGGGGGCAGGTAAGTAGGTTTCCTGCAGAGGGACAGAGCAGGGAGACACCAGAGAACTGCCC
>NW_005188284.1:5558-7168 GCF_000239375.1 Pundamilia nyererei
CTCCTCCTCTCTGATCTGGATTTGAACTTCTCTCACTTCCTCCTGCTTTACACACTAGTAGCAGCATCTTCACTTTCAGGTGGGAGCTCATGTTTCAGCTCTGTGCTGCTTCAGTCCAAAAATAAGAGAGTCTGCATTGCTGGCAGACTGCAGAGGGCCCGGTGGTGCCAGTGTCCCGCAGCCTCGCCTCTGTCAGTGCGCCCCAGGGCTGCTGAGGCTACAATGTAGTTCGACATCACCAGTGTGTGAATGAATGACTGATTGTAGTGTAAAGCACTTTGGGGTCCTTAGGGACTAAGTAAAGCGCTATACAAATACAGGCCATTTACCATTACATTCACAACTGTCCCTCCCAGCCAAACGGCCACGTCACTTAGTAGTCACAAGGATTCTGGCAGATTTTCCCTGCCCAGATTCATGCTATTCGCTAAGATTTCACTAAACACCAACACTCACTCCGTACATCCATTAGTTGATTCAAGGTCACTCCCTGGTTACTCAGCTCAACATTCCCCAGGAACTCCTTCTGGCGCCATTACAGGTTTCCGCGCCAAATCACTAACCAAGCCACTCTCTGGTTCTGTCAGGAAACCATTTGGTTCATCGAGGCTCCTGGTACCCAGTTAGTTCTGGGTCATGCTTCGTTAAAGGTCCATAATCCTAACATTGATTGGGAATGCAATACAATCACCGGTTGGAGTTCAGGGTGGGTTTTGATTATCGATTTATCGATTAAAATCGATTCTGGCTTGGATAACATGATATCGAATCATTAAAATTCTGAATCGATTTTTTTAATCTAAATTTATTTTGCCCGAAACACCAGAATCTCAAGTTAAACCTCACAAAATTTCAACAATCACTGAACAGCTACAACAGTAAATGAGAGCAGGAACACGGATTCTGCACAGAGACGTAAACACAAAGCGCCGACCCGCCGACGCATCAGGATCAGTGAGATGTGAGATCTCTCTCTCTCTCTCTGCAGTTCAAGATCAGTTTCCCGTCTAAAAATCTGTTTTCTGCATTGTTCGCTTGCTTGTTACACACAAGTCTACCGTTGTTTGCAGCGCTGTCTTTTTTTTCCCCTTTAACTTCCGAAGAGAAAGTCTCATTTCTGCTGTTGAAGACTGAACAAATTTAAACTTTGAAATGATACAAAATTGCAAAACGCTGTGTCTCTAATAAAACCTCTGTAACTTTGTTTCACTTCAGCAGCATCAGGTAATGTTCATGTGTTGATTAATGGTTTTCTTTCGTTTTTGATCTACACTGTAAAAACAAATTGTAATATAAAAGTATTTTACTGTCTCGTACTGTTTTTCTAGAATATCATTAAATTTACATAAATAGACTGATTTTACATGTCAAATGTAAAATAACAACATTGTCATCCCCTATGTAGCCGGTGCATCAGAAACATCAGAGTTTTCTCCAAGCATGACATCCTGATGCATTTCAGACCCAGCAACATGCTCAGACAAAAACTGGTTCACCTGAAAGACAAAACTCCTAAACACAGACCACCAACCAGCTTCCTCAGACCTCCTCCAATCCACAGTTCACTTCCCAGGTCTGTCAAGAGTTCTGTTCAACCGTTGGCACAAAGG
>NW_005188284.1:41659-42840 GCF_000239375.1 Pundamilia nyererei
ACAAACTATTTCTCCAGGCTAAATGATGATCCTCTAAATTTGTGACACGCCATTTCCTCTCCAGCTTACGAGTCATCTGCTTTAGGGTACGTGTTTGAGAATTATACCACGGAGTCAGGTACTTCTGATTAGAGGCCTTAGTTTTCACAGGAGCTACAGTATCCAGAGTCGTACGTAGTGAGTAGGTGAAATTATTAACAAGATAATCTACCTCTGTTGGAGTAGCGTTCAGATAGCTGCTCTGCTCTGTGTTGGTACAGGGCATTGAAGATGATAACAGTGGGTGGATTATATTCTTAAACTTAGTTACAGCACTTTCAGAAAGACATCTACTGTGATAAACGTCTACTCTCCACTGCTGTGTAATCAATTATTGTACATTTACATTTAATCAGAACCCCTGATAAAGACCCCTATTAACTGATCTGCACGTCCTTTAGCACACTTCCAGAGATGCCGCCCAGTCCTGCTGCTTTCTTGGGGTTTTTACTGCCCTTAGTACATGCCTCACATCATGCTCTTCAACTGTGAAAATGTGGCTGATATTGGCTGGTGGATGTGATGCAGCCACTTCTGGTGTTTTCTGTTCGAAGCGGGGGTAGAAGCAGTTCAACTTCTCTACGAGTGCAGCATCGACATCCACAGCGTTGGATCTAGGTTTGTAGTTGGTGATGTTATGGACTGCCCTCCACACCTGAGGGGATTATAATGAGGGAAGTAGAAACACCTGGGGAAACACAGCTGATGCAAATGAACCTGAACCTGAACACTGCAGGGGGAAATATAACTGAACATGCTAAACATGACGACACTAGAATAAAATAAAAAAGGAAACATGGAGACACAGGCATAACAACCAAACTTGACAATAGGACAAAGAACACAAAGGCATAAATTACATGATAGACTCGAGGAACAGAAAGGAACAAAGGGGGAAGAACATGGAAACAGATACGGGGGACAAAGGCTGTAAAACACACACTCGCGCACACATAAGTAGAGACTGAAGAGACATAGAGGGGCGAGACACAAGGGCAAACCTACATCGACAAAGAGACCAGAAAGAAACATCAACCAGTAAATCTTTCAGCTGTAAAATATCATTAATGCACCAAAAATGATGGGAGTTTATTACTAGTTACTTTATTTGACTTCTGATGTCTGTATGTCTGAACGTTCCT